>NC_049204.1:64674035-64798131 GCF_013347855.1 Anguilla anguilla
ACAAGAAACACCCCACGAATTCAATTCAAACTTACAGGTCTCCTACAGAACAGAGCAGGCTCAATCCCCCAAAACAGAGGAGGGCAGATGGAGACAAGCCCCCCCCCCCCAAGTCCAAATTCTACACCCTCCTATAGAAGTGGTAGCTTTGGTTTCCAGAATTGTTTTTCTCCCCCTTTTTTTAAAAAAAATGTGTAAAGGAGAACAGCGATTCCATCCTCCTTGCATCATTGTTTCCACTTCATCCAGACGAAGGGAAAGAAAGCCGAGAGAGTTATGGACAGAGACGGGATCACGGTGCGGACAGTGCCACAGCAGGGAGTGGAACCCGTAGCCGACGAGGGGACTGGATGTGCGCGCTCTACGGACTGCGTCCCCTCATCTGCGGGGTTGGAGTGAAAACCTACAGGATGGCGGATCTCTAGCTGTTGAATGGGGTGTGCTGTAGGGTTTGGGAGTGAAACCCTACAGGACCGCAGGTCTCCAGGAGCAGCGCTGCGCTACAGACCACAGAAACGCTCGTTCTCCACGGCCGCGCCGCGTCGAGCGTTCTCTCGCTCGCCCGGTGCCCGTTTCGCGGCGCGTGCCGCACGCACTGAAAGGCGCGATGGCGGGAAACGAACGCGGCACGGCGCAAGTTCACGCCGAGTCGAGTGTTTCCTCCCACCGCTAACAAATTAGCGCATTGTTCACAATCACAATGCCACACGCAGAGGGGCTTCCGCTCCAGCAGTGGCTGTGCTGTTCTCCTCTGTGTGCGTGTGTGTTCTCCTCTGTGTGCGTGTGTGCGGGGTTTCTGAGTTATGGACCTCGGCTTCAGAGAAACAGACTACCCTCTCAAATCGCAAATGAATGTGTTTCCATAATCAACCGACCAATCGCATACACACAACACATCTGTTCTCATATCCGTCCAATCACATGCGCACACGACCCGTGGAGTGCCTTTTTTAAAATTTTAAACACGAGTAATATCTCTCCGGCGCTGCTTACTGCCTGAGCGACTTTGCTTGCTTCGTTTGTTGCTCTACAGAATAGCGCTCACCTTCTGTCACCCCATCACCACCTGTTGTTTGGTTCTGTTTCCAGGTACGGGGGGAGGGGTTTCTGTTATTCCACCTGTTTAGTTGGGGACATCCCTACCGTGGCCCCTGTTAGATAGGGTAGTGTACGCTGGTGCGTGCGCACCGCAGTACCTGAAGCAGATCCATTCAGCGGCAAACCAAAATAACGTACTTACATATTCATTCAAACATTGCATCTAAATGTGTGAGCTGTCCTGACTGAAATGTTCCTGTCATAACATTTACCGATAAAAGTAGGACAGTTTTATGCCATTTGACATAAAATTGCATCATCTGTTATGCCATCTTGTGGCTGCAGTTATGTCATGCGTATGACGGTGTTGTGTCAGCCTTCGTGTCGAAGGGTTCGAATAAAGCGTCACCTACGGACCTTCACTACAGGAATCGAGTAGCCTCAGCTTGCATACTGAGCAAATGTAATAAGTCATTCTAACACAGTCAACACGAGTAAAAGAGAGAAAACTGTTAATGAACTCAAAAGTGTACGTTTTCTCAAACCACTGGAGCAGTTTGTTTTTACAGTGTGGAGAAGAGCTGGGAGAGAGTCAGACTCTGAGCAGCTGTATGAGGGTCGTGTGTGTGCGATAGAGACAGAGGATGTGCTCGAGCAGATTGATGACTTCTCCTCACCGCCCCCCCCCCCCCCCCCGCAGTAAAACTCCACCAGCAGATGGTGACCAGCGACCGAGCCCCGCATTTGACCCAAAACCCCCGCCCCCGCTCCTGCCCCTGCCCCTGCCCTCGCTCCGTTTCTCTCTACCCCTCACTGTGGTCTCAGAGAGACTATCTCAGCAGAGGAACACTACCTCTTTCTCTCCTGCCCCCCCCCCCCCAACCCCCGACTGGAATTCATTTACACACGCTCCCCATCTCCGCGTTCCACACCCCCCCCCGGACCATCCGGCTCACGCACGATTTGGGGTGAGTCCTGCAGAAGGGTCTCTGGCTGCTTCAGAATGGATTTTGTTTTTGTTTGCAATGTAGGAAAATCACCAAACCAGCCCATCCACGGGAATCACGCTGGGCTGAGCCGTCTTGCGCAGGAGTCACATGACCTGGGATAAGGGGTGTGGACCGCGACTATTTTTTTTTTCTTCAATCCTGTTAAAATCACCTGTCGGTGTGTCTATGTCATTCCTTGGCTAAAACTCAATATTTATGCTTCCGATGGCTAAACGAGACCAGTTTCACATGCACACACACACACAGACTCTGTCACTTAAGGGAGGGAAAGAAAAGTGTAAAGTCAGCTGGTGAAGATCCAGCAGGGCAGTTGCAATTATGAATCTCGATCTGCAAAATAAAAAAATAATAATCCTCTTTAAAGTGCTGCATCAGCAGGGATTAATGATGCTCCAGCTGATCTCCTCAAGCTGGCTTCTCCAAACCAAGCAGGCCTCTCCAAGCTCTGGGCCCTCCCTCCCCATCAATGGACAGACCAGACAGTGTGTGGGACGGGGGTGGTGTAATGTACTCTTTGCATTGTCAGGGTGGTGTGTGTGTGTGGGGGGGGGGGGGGCTAATGTGCTCTCTGGGTTGGAGGGGATTGAATTCAATCAATGTGGGAAACATCCCCATGAAAAATTGCCACAGATGTTTCACAAGTCATTGTCTAATCCCCGCAACCAACCACCAGGCATCTGCATCGTTTCAGACACTCTCGCCCTCTTTTTCCCAGACTCCTCTGAACGCAGAGTCCTGCGGAGCCAAATTCTACGGGCCAGAGCTGGGACCGGGGTTGGGGCAGGGGCAGGGGTTGGGGGGGCGGGGGGGGGGCGCAAACAGAGCAGGGCACTGACCATTGCTAGAGTCAGCCTCTGTAAGGAGGTACTTGCTTGCTGAACGCGGTTTTCTCTTCTACATCCATCGACTCACTCCCTCCCCGTCCCCCAAAAAAAAAAAAAAAACCCACCGACTGGAGAACACAATGAGTCCTCAGTGCTCCCAAAATACAGACTTGTGTGCGCAACTTATTCCAGATCCCTGGCAGTACTGGCAGGCTGGTTCTAATGAGTGTGCTTCGAAGGGGGGGGGGGGGGGGGGTTGGGGGAACTGTGGGTAATAGTCTACAGATTAGAGGAACTTGTTTTTCTGCTCCTCTTTGTGAAATTTCGAGCGATTTAATCATCCCGTTTCGGCTCTCTTTAATAACGCAAACCATAACCGATCTGCTTCGCTCCCCCAGGACCCCGAACATCTGCCCGTTGTGTTAGGGGGCGGTGGACATGACGGAACGGCGCTTGGCTCGTTGGGTCTTTGGGTAACCACGGCAGCACGGACTCGCTCGCGAAACGCACACGCATTTGCACGCGGGCGCACACGTGCGTAAGGCTCCTGCACACAGGCAAACACACCTGGACACACGCAAAAAACACGCACACACACACACACCCAGATACGGACACTACAGCACTGATGTTGCGATGAGAAAGGGAGAGAGAGAGGGGGAAGACGAGGAGGGAGATAGACGGGGCCAGTGACGAAGATAAGTGGATAATGTGTGAGTGCGGTCACTACGTATGTTCAAAGTCAGAGTATTTTGTCATGTGATTAAATTGATTTTCATGGAATGAGGGTCTTTGGTGTAAAACAGTGACTCTCTATCACACAAATCTCATAGAGATCTCTAACAAAGCCTACTTTTTTTTTTTTTTTTTAAGGAAAGGGGGGGGGGCTTAACAAACTTGCCATTCATTGAAAGAATGTGCTTCCGAAGGGCCTCTTGTAAACACTAAAGCTGATTGATGGCTCACTGGTCGTAAAGGGCTGGAAGATGTCACAGCTGTTGCAAAGGATCGAACTTACACATATTTTCCTTGTCAGTCCAAACAACAAAAGGAACCGAGCAATTTCTTGAAGTGTGGAGACTTTCGATAGCCCCACATGCATACAAAGATTTCAGGGGAAGTACGTGCTCCAAAAAAGCTTCTACACTCTCCCCAAGCGTTCCTTTTAACCCTTTGAAGAGTAGGATTTTTACTATCGTTTTTTTAACACTCCTAAGTTAGTGTTCTAGCACCTCCATTGCATTCAGTTGCCAGTAGTGATTGTCACATAAGCATCAGAATGTTCAGTTGAGAACACTCTAATCACATATTTGTGACCTCACGCCTTAAAGGGTTCTTTTTAATTCCCCTTCCCTTTCGTCCGCTGCTGCTGCAGCTGTGCTCGCTCACTTCGCCCAACTGACTGACGGGCAGGACTGACAGACTGACTGACTCCACTCAGTCCGCTCGTTACATAAGAATGTGCTCGGCTGTCAGGAGCCCGGGGTCTTCAAAGCCAGTGTCAAAAGGGCCGCGTGTCAGACGGTGACGGGTCTATCAGCATGCCTCATACCCCCCCCCCCCCCCAAGGGCTGTAGGGGCAGTGTGAAACAGAAACATTCGCCACGGCGCTAATACCCCATCACAAACCCAGCAGCGATGATGACAGCCATTTTCCTGCGCAGCCGAAGCCGTCTGACACTCCAAACTGCCGCTGTTCTGAGGTTTGCAATTTGTCTCGTGGCGAACGGGTTATAAGCTTCGACTGGGTTTCAGGCCTTTGGCCTGTGTGATGTCACAGTCCCCGCTAGACACTTCAAAGGACACGCTAGAACACACCTCACAATGTGGCCACTGTTCTGCCCTTCGAGATATCGGCCAATCAACCGACTGCCTGAAACAATACGGCTCGCAAATTCTCTCTGTTATTGGCGTGAGGGACTTCACAGCACAAGCACTTGCGAACGACGTGCAAACAGATATTTCAGAAAGAGCCAAATCAAGAAGAGCCTGTACTCTTGTCTGGTATTAGGAAAAGCAACCACAGGAAAAATGTCGCAAAGAAATAGTATGCTTCCGTGGTTGGCAGATGGTGCCCATTGTCTTGATAAAGAAAAAAGAAACCTGTTAGAAACTCAGATACAATGGCATATGCTGTCTCCTACTACAGACGTCTGAAAACAAATGGCTATAAAATAAATCTGTGGTGCATCTTCACAGTTTCAAAGTCTGACTAGGGGGAAGGGGGATGTGATCTGTCATCACAAAAACCCCACAGCAAAGACTTTCTACTCAGAAATCCTGAATAAAAAAAAAGAAGATAAACTTCCTTTCAAGCTTCATAAGTACCCTGAATAATTGCTCGTCAACATTCCAGCAATAGGGCGGACCCAGCTAGTCCACCCTAAGATCCCCCCGCCCCCCCCCAGTGCCCCCCACCCCCCGCCCAGTCCCCCACGCCCCCCCTACACACCATTACAGGACAATCTTAACGGGGAAATCAATCAGATCGAATGCAAGCAAACGGGAGCGATAACACCCGTTTCTTTTCAGTGCCCGTTTGGTGCGTCTGACTGCAGGGCAGAGAGGCAGAGAGAGTCGGCACTACCCCGGGACAGTAATGCCACTGGGCGCTTCTGCTGACTGACGCCAGCCAAGCAGTGGCAGATCTCAGACAATACGCAGCGAATAAGGAGGAGGTCTGCAAAAGCAACCTGCTGTTGTCCCCCTTGTCACAGTAAACAAGAAGACGCTGGGGGGTCTGCAACATTGTCCTATACTATGTCCCCATTGAGACCTGGTAAAAAAAAAAGTTTAAGTTTAAAAAAAAAGTATATATATATATATATATATATATATATATATATATACAGGATCACTATATATATATACACGGTATATACACAGATCACAAAAATATGATGCAGTGAAAATATTTTCTGAATAATTTATTTTATTATTATTATTGTTATTATTATTATTATTATTATTGACTGGACTCTGTAGTGCAGGTTTTTGCGCAGTAGACGAGATTATGAACAGAGACACATTGCCACAAAAATTGATTGCCAGGTCAGAGGCACAAGGGCCTTTATGATCCTCAAACAGAATATAGTCCATGAAAAAGACTCCAAACACCCCATAAAAATAAGTTAATTTAGGGAAGGCTTAATCTCAGTTAAAAACATTTCTTTTTAAACAAACAGCTCTCAAAGTTTTAGAGCACTTAGTTATTTTGTTGGAAAACAATAACTGCAATCTTTAAAAAATAAAAAAAACAGCATATTTTTTTACCCTTTCTTTAAACTAAAAAGAAAAGAAAAAAAACTTACAAAAAGCGCAATGAAACAAGGCAGCTTTGTGTGTACAACAACCACAAAAACAACAACAGCAACAATAACAACAAAACAAAAAAAACGTGTGCCAAACAAGGAGAAAAAAGGAGAAATTCCAGGGGCAGTTTTGAGATGCCAGAGCCTGCAGTCACTGAAAAGCGTGTGCTCCCTGAACCCCCCCCCCAGGCCCCTGGAGAAAAGAAGTGCCAAATTTCTCTGCTCCAGCTCGGATCAAATTTCACCGCCTGCAGCGGGGACCCGGGACAATGCGAGTCTTTGGGGCAGCTTCAAGCGGCTGGCTTTTTCGTCACACACACACACACACACATTCACACACATGCAGGCACACACACTCACACACATGCAAAGCACAAAGGCAACGGTATGTAGTTTTACCTACCTAAAGAAGCCGTCATCATGGAGGGTCTTTCATACGGGTTAAAGCAGAGATGTGGAGGGGGGGGGGGGGGGGGAGAAACACACTGAACATAAAGTTCAGGGTACTCCCGCAAAAACCTCTCTCCGCTCTCCCCTGCTCTGCTGTGTGGAATCCCAAACGCCTTTCACAGGATCGGTATCTGGTCTTTCTTTCTCCCTCTCTCTCTCCCTCCCCCTCACTCTCTCTCTCCCTCTCCCTCTCTGTAATATAGTTTTCCGAGCCCTCTCCAAATGGGAGTTTAAAAATGGCCGAGGAAGCCGAATGAAGTCATTCGGGCAGCAGGAGCGGCGGCGGCTGCTCTCGTCCACTTTGGATCCCGATGAAAATAAATTCCCTGATTGTTCCTGGCTTGTTGTGACAGTCGGACTGGACTGACTGTTGACTAGACTGAGTTGTGGAGAAAGAGAAAAGGAGAGAGGGAGGGTGGAGGGGGTAGGGGGTGGGGGGCCGGCGGGGGGGGGGGGGGGTGGGGGGGGGAGAGAGCTTTCGGCCTCATTTACATGTGACTTCTCCGCTTCCTTTTCAGTGACCACTCGGCATTGTTTCTGCAGTGCCTCCACAATCTGCTTCCTCCAATCAAAAGACACTGTCAAAGGTCAAGGGTCACAAGTGCCCTTTTATGGATCTACATGGTAGTAGGCTTACTTTGATTAATCCATTACTTTTTTTTTTTAATGAATGGCTTTACGTAGAACATTTCACTGTTCCATGCAGCCCCGTGCGTTTAAAAACATATATATATTCATATATTTGAAAAAAATTAAAGCAATGAAACTTATTTGTTGGAGTCACAATCATTCAGAGTAAGTGCTGTCACATTTGTGGAATTACATCTCCCACTTGGAGGATTAGACTTCATTTTTACAGGCTTTAATGACTAAAATTTAGAGTGATTGCTTCAACATGCTTATAATGTATGTCAACCTGAATTACTGAAAATGTAGATTGTGCAAGTAACAATCTCAAGAACAAGAAAGCAGAAACTCTTGTAATGTTTTTTTTGTTTCTAAATTAAGACCAGACAGGAAACCAGAGGTGAACTGTTCCCTAAATCAACCTTATTCATCCCCTTGAGTGTACGTATATTACAATCAGATGAAATCAGCTTCTTGTGTTTAACACAAAACACCTGATGCAAAGTTAGTGAACTCGCTGCTAGTGTTGAGAACGCTGACATTCATCTCTGATATAGCAGCACCGATTAAGTTCAACACTGAAGTTTCAGTTTATATGTAGGCCTACATGCTGTTTTGTTTTGGAGAAAAATCTATTCAGCTAAAATGCTTCATGGACGTCCTGTAAATATTTGAATTATTCTGACTTGAAAGGGCTTACTATAAATAGTCCCATCACGCCAAAAAAAAAACAAAAAAAAAAACGAAAACAAATAAACAAAATGTAGTTACATTACTTTTTCATATTAAAATACTTTACGTATGCTACCGGAACGGAGGCTAAAGGAAAAGGAGATTTACCGCGAGACCATTTTGCGATAAGACCGCCAGTCCAGTTCGACGGATAGCTCTTTTACGAGTCTCATCCACAAAGACACAACAGCGCGGGGCCAGCCCTCCAAACGCCTCAGTCTGTGACTGAGTGATGAAGTTACACCATTGGTCGGCCGAGTTATGAAGTTACACCATTGGTCGGCCGAGTTATGAAGTTACACCATTGGTCGGCCGAGTTATGAAGTTACACCATTGGTCGGCCGAGTTATGAAGTTACACCATTGGTCGGCCGGATCATGTGTGTTGGGTCCAGCCGTATACTAGGTTTTGACCTGGTCTTGTTTAGTTTAGGGCGAGTCGATGGCGCTTCTCTGCCCATAAACTCGCCATGTCGTTCTCCCCCAACCCAGCGTGTTTTCCTTTCCGCCCCCCCTCCCCCCGCAGTTCAGAATGTCCCACCTCCTTATCTACTGATCTAGCGCACTGACCCGGCAGCCTGTGTGATTGTACTGCATTCACGATGTGAAAACAGCGTTTGGCTGCGTCTGCATGCGCGGTGGCAGCCCGTCTGCCGGACGAGGCCCCGCCGGGTAGCGGCTGTGTTAGCAGCCGGCTGCGTTACAGATCCCGCCGCAGCAGTCGCTAAGCAGGCGGCTCCGATCTCAAAGAGGCCGCTTGTCAGGGGGACTAGCTGAGGCTGAGCGCCATGTGCTTTCCCCGCAACAATACTCTACTCAGTTTGTTCACGGTTTTTATATTTCTTGAAGATGATTCTCAGATTTAGACTTTTTCGGTACATACAACGTGCCGTTATCCAAATCTCATTACCGTTCCCGGAGTGCTTTCGAGACCGTTCGCAGGAAATGCAGAGAAATCAAAATAAACCTACTGAGTACGTAAGGCATTCCAGAGGTCCCCCTGCCACCCCCCCTGTCAGTCACAGCCCGCGCCCCGCCGAGAGGAACCTCCTCTGGGACAGCAGCGCGCTGGTGTGGTCTTTTTCGGGGACATCTGTGGCCGTTTTTTGTTAAATGGTTGACCTAATAGTCCCCGCTTGGTCAAATGTGTAATCGTTTCCATCCAAGAAAAAAAAGTTCAACAGTCTTTAAATTAACGCGTCACTCACGAGGACCCCTTCATTAAGGTTTAAAAACGAGCTGTCGTTCAACCCACGCGCCATCGGTAATATTCGGTTAGAATTTTAACGTTGCCGCTTGGCTGTCCCTGGACTCTACACTCATATAGTAACAAGCCAGTTATTACCCGCGTGATCTTTTCGTGGCATGAGACGTAAACACTTTAAAATATGCCATCTATTTATTTATATATTTATAGATTTTGTTCTTTCAGTTTTCTGCTTCATGTGACTGCTTTGCTCCAAGCTTCTCTTAAAGTGTTGGTCTGAGAACAATCAGCAGTGCAAAACGAAAACATATCTTGCCCTTTACGCGCAAGTGCAAGCAACATGTTCGCTGAGGAAGAGGTCACACAAAAACACGCAGGATATAGGAGAGTCACCTCTGTGTGAATAATGAGGGATTCCTGCCTGTTTATTATTAGATGACACAGAGCAATAATACTGAACTCAAAAGGTGCGCTCAGACCGGACACAAGAGAGCAGGCATCCAATAATGCAGCAGTGCACCCCAGTCTGGTCTGGAGAAGACCCCATTGTTGCAAATGTGTTGCTGTCATAGTCGCTTCATAACAAACAGACCATCCCCGGCCACCTGCTCATTTAAGACTACATTTCTTCTGTTCTATAGCTTGCATTTTCTCCTCGTACGTTTAGAAGAACCCTTTTTTTTTTTCTTTTCTTTTACTGGACAGTCAAGGTAGAGCAGAGACCGGTAACGCACGTACTGTGCATTCTCCAAACCCCCTCTTTTTTTGCTTTTGTCAGTCTCAGAGCTGCCACAGGACAGCAAGTTCTTGCTATCCTTTGTTTTTGTCTTTTTTTTTTTTTTTTTTGTACACAGCACTGGCTGTGATTGGATCGCTTCCATGGCAACGGCTTCTAATCGCCGTGCCTCTGCAAAGCAAGCAGCGGCATCCGGACGAATTCGGGCCCCGAGGGGCACTCCTGCGGGGTGAGTGGAGACTCAAAATGGCCGTTACTTCATCAAGCCAAACAAACGCTATAAAAAAGCTCACCTTCAGAGCAAGTTTGCGTTTCTGCATGAGGCATGAAATATCAGCGATTAATAAAAATGGACTGAATAAGGTTTTACAATACATATAATGGGTACACGCCTTTGTACTTCACAGTTTCCATGAAAAGACTAACTGTAGGAGCCTCTCCACTGAACTGCGTGGACTGAACTGTTGGAGGTGCGTACAAGGCGGACTTTTATCAAGACGGATATCTGACAAATGGACACAAGGAACCTCCGTTCAGGACTCAGAGGAAGCGCTCTTCCTGCCATTGCCTGATGTAACACACATACACGCACATACAGTCCCAAACACACACACAGCACACACGCATGCCTGCACACACACACATACATGCACACACACGTGCACACGCATGCATAGACTCCCACACGAGCATACACACATACATGCACATACACACACGTGCACACACACGCATAGACTCCCACACTCACACATACATACACACACACATGCATAGACTCCCACACGAGCATACACACATACATGCACACACACACACATGCACACACACGCATAGACTCCCACACTCACACACACACACATACATACACACACACATGCATAGACTCCCACACTCACACACACACACATACATACACACTCGTATGATGCCACTTGGGAAACAGAGGCTGCAGGATGTCTACTGAACATGCATTCGAATGGTTTTCAGCACAGGAAACTTGTTTATATCCTGACCAAAAACACACACAAAAAAAAACACTTCCCTCAGCAGGGCTATTCTTAGAATGGCAGCTGTTGCTGATGGTAGCTCAGGAGCTCCACTGGAAAGGCTGTTCTGCCCTCCAGTTTTTTTGGGCATACATGAACTTGTCTTTCACATGTCCAACTCCATTATACAGTTCTTTTAAATTAAGATTTTAATGTAAATGTACTGTCATTCATTTGCAATGTGGGACTGATGAAACGGACAGCAGTTAAAAAAAATTTTTTTAAATAGTTTAAACGTGAGTTAGAACAGGACATTTAATGAAAAACTAACATAGCAATCCAGTTAACGGAGGTATATCTACCACAGAGACATTTTCAGTACAAAAAAAAAAAAAGTGTTTTTCACAGCTCTCTGCAGATGAAAAATGATGATTGGCATAATATCACCAGTAGACAAAAAAAAAAAAAAAAATCTTCAGATATGTTCCAGATGGCACGTAAGAGTAAGAATTCGGGAGCCGCCGCCAGGTTGGAAGGGCCATAAATCACCCGAGGTGTACGTGTGGATAGCTGCCATTTCTCTCGCCCTTATCACGGCTGAGGGACGAACGTGCCAGATTTCACCGGGCCAGAGGTACCGGGGGGCGAAGGTCAACAGCCATTTTGAGCCTCAGCCTCGGGGGCAATAAGCACCCTCCAGATCAAGTGTCTTTGAGTGGCACACGCAAAATGGGAAAAAATAATAATAACAATAAAAAATGAAAGCAAAGTAAAATGTTCAATGTCAAATCGACAGGCCCCTGCTAGACTCACATTAAACTCTTATTAGAGTTTTAATTGACTGCTCTAACTGACCCGTCAGACAGAATGCTGGGACCGGTGAAATACCCAGTCATTTAAAAACACTCCCTAATCTCATTTTGGGCATCAACGTGTTCATTATCAACTGCTGCATGCGGTGCTTGTGTATACAGCTGCCTGTTTATTTCATTTAAAGCTAAGAGCTTCCTGATTCACACGCAAGCACACGCACGCGCTCACGCACGCAGGCATGCACACACATGTACGCACACACGCATGTACAGACACGCACACGCGCACACACATGTACACACACACACACAAAAACACGTACACATCCCTTTCTAATAGTAATTCAGACACATTTTTATTCTTGTTTCCTGCATGGAAGTAAAAAAAATGAAAGGAAAAGAATTCCTACCCAATTATACAAATCTAATCATTAAATCCTTAATCCAAACAGGGATATTGCTCAGCTAGGTGTGTATAAACAGGTGGCATTCACAGACATACCGCACACCCACTTAGATTGCAGACACGGTTTCTTTCTTTATGGTCTGACTCATTTGAGTAAGGCTACAGGAATTTAGATCTGTTTCTTTTAGAGCAAGCCAGATGAGCCACAGGTAGTTCAGCAATAAACTTTCATGTTTCCAAAGAAAAATGAATGTTTAACATTTCAGTGACACAGGGAGCGCAGTCAAACCTTTGCCGATACATGCCTTGGCAATCAAATCCTTATCGCTTTTAGTTCCACCCCACAATCGACGCTTGGAACAGGTCAGCGACTGCGCAGCAACCAAACGTTGGTGCTTGGCAGCGTTTCCTACGCCTGAACTGTTGCATGAGTATGTCTGGGGGGGAGGTCACGTTTCCACTTCAGATGACACAGCGGGGGATTAGGGAGGCATGCGCGGGAGGCCCATAATCCCGTCTGAAACCACATGTCTGAACCAAGCTGCAGGAACATAACCGTCTGAGCCGCGATGTGCGAACTACGCAACACGAAGACCGGAATCATCTAAACCGGGCTGTCTGAACCGCAGTGTTAACCCTGTTGTCTGAGCTAGGCTAACTAAAGCTGGCTCCTCAAACCAGAATATGATCCTTACTGTCGGAAAACCGGGATATGGGAACATGCACAATGACAAGACTGGGCCAATTCAGCCCGGGTCTGTATTTTTATTCCCTGCACGAAACGTGACTTGAACCTCAACCTCCATGAGACACACTACGTGAACCTTGCCGGTCCGTTTGACCCAGGACAGTTTGACCCAGGCTGTCTCAAAGACGGGTCAGCCTAACCCAGCGATCATCAACTCCGGCCCTCGAATCCAAATCCAGCCCTGGTTTTCTTTTCTCCCGGGTAACTGGTGCTACCGATTGGCCAGACTGTCTTCACACCTGACTCCCAGGCTAAGGGAGGGGGCGGAAAACCAGCAGTTCTCGGCCCTCGAGGACCGTGAGTTGCTGATCCCTGGCCTTAACCCATGTGCGTGAAGAGGAGGAGTGTGAATGTGTGGGGGCTTTTGCGCCGTGTGTGAGGACAGGCCTGCGTAACATCAAAATGGCGGAGCGGGTAATCCCGCCATGTCAGGGGGATCCGCGCATCACCTGGCCGCGCTAGCCAGCCGCTAAGCCGCGCAGCTTTTTACCGCCACGGGCCCGGGCTGTTTCCCATTAGCGCGGCTCGCCTCCCCCTAATCGCCCCGCACTGCACCTGCTGCCCGCCGGAGTCCGACCCACAGCCTGTCCCCGACTGAACCCGAATATACCGACATATATCCAAATGAAATATATTTATCAAAAATCACAAAAAAATATATTTGCGACATTTCACAATACAGTAAAAAAAATTTTTTGGACACGTTTTTCTTCCCTAGAAATACTAATTCAGTGGATATGTATCCATCATATTGTCCAAAAAGTCGGTATATTTACCGTATATTGCAACATGTACCGTGAGTGCCAGCACTCGCCCCTCTTATCCTTATCGCCGCCCGCCCCGACCCCCCCACCCCCCCCTTTAAACTCCTTTAATCTGGAAACCGCGCCCCAGCGGCCCCTGGCCAGCCTGCCTCTACCAGCTGCTCAAACAACGTTCTGGAGAGCAACACGCAACACACCCAAAAACGCACCTGAGAACACACATGCACCTCACGCCTCTCTGAAGGACCGACCAAGGACCTGCCGTTTTTCACACAGCGAAGCACAGACCCCCCGCCAACCCCACCCCTACCCCAAACTACTGTACCACACCCGCTCCCCCACCCCGGCACGGCTCCCTGGCCAAAGTTCACCCACAGCGTTATATATTCACCATAGCCATAACTGCCATGCCGCACGTACACACCAAACTCGCAAGGCTCAAGTGCTCCATACACCTGCCAGACCATGAGAACTGCGTGCATTTGTCCTGCATACGGCAACCGAAATCTAGCTAGCCAACGAGAGACAGTAAGAATGGTGTAGCAGAATATTTGTTATAAATAAATAGTTCCAGTGAAAATAGCCTCATCGTTTGCAAGGCACATCAGTGCTGCATGGACAAGCTGCATGCAGATTGGCTGCATGCAGAGATCTGGTAGCTTCACTGATGCATTCATGTCCTTGTGAAGGCTAGACTGTTGCCACTGCTGCATTCAGTCAGAACCACAAGCCATGCTTTGCTCTCTGGGCAGATCCTCCATTAGCCCGCTAGCCGAAATGCTGTGCTCTGGAGTGAGATGGGGCCAGGTTACCCTCACAGCCGGATGAAAGTTTGTTTCTGGGATTAATCACAGATCCAGTGCAGATGAGTACATACATACTAAAGGTTTTTTTGGGTGGGCCTTGGCATTCAGGAAGTGCCTTGAAAAGCACATGGAGCATGTTCAGGAAGTGCCTTGAAAAGCACATGTTGGCACTTTGGAGTTCAGCTTCCTGCTTCCTGGTTTTGACAAACAAAGCCGAGATGTACAGTATTCTTCAGTTTCTTTTACCTGCACCTCTGAAATCAACCCATTGTGTTGAAACACTGTAATGGCTCTCACGAGCCACTCGGTGATTTACCTCCCTGCTGTTTTTGGGAAGGAGCATTGTGCGTGTTCCATGGCTATCCTTTATTTATTTTTAAAAATAAATTTAAAAAAAAATTGGTGCCTAATGTGGAGCTGAGCATATCCAATTTCCCGCCCTTATTTGGAATATCTGATGACGTTTTCCACCCGCGTCCATACACAAGCCCTCACTGCTGATCTAGGAGAGCGAAGAAAATCCATAGTTCTCCAGAACACACGGTGTCTGCAGCCTACTTCCTTTCACATGGAAGTCGAGTCAGAGGAAGACATCCATTATGCAGCTCTGTCAGGCAGTCCACGGGTGCCGGATCGACCAGCGGGGCTCGCTAAGGATGCGATGAAATGCAGACCCCTAACTGACCGAACCCTCCCCTACCCTGGGCGACACATTTCACCAATTAGACATCGCCCCATGGGGCTACTGGAGCTATCGTTCTTTATTCTGTTCCTATTATCGTTCCTGTCTTTAATCAGTGTTCTAGAACTCCATTGCTTGCCAGTTACCAGTAGCGGCTGTTACACCAGCATTAGAATGTTCAGTTAAGAACGTTCTAATCACACATTTGGGATATCACACCTCGAGGGGTTAAAAGGAGAGGAGGGGTGCTCACCGTGCGCCGTCCGGTAAGCCTCGTAGCGTCCGCCAGGCTGAGCTGAGGCCTTCGCCATGCAGAACTCCGCCATGTTTTGCACTGCGGGGGGGGGGGGGGGGGGAGGAGAGGAGGAGGAGAAAGGGGACGGGTCACACAGAGTTGCAGGTGTGCTTTTGGAAAAACGGCAAACACGACCAGATGCTCCGCAGCCAAGAATAACCCGTGACCATTTCCTGTTGTCCGAGGAGAGGGTTGTGGAAGGGGTGGCACTCCACAGTAAAACAATTAAAACGCTTCTCCCAATTTTTGGAAAACATTTGCCGTTTTTTTTTAATGGCCTTATCCACAGGTGCAAACACAAGCCTTCATCGGCACTCATTCTGGGAACGTGGGACGGGCCAGTTCCTGCCACACTCCGTATCCCCAAGCAAGGACACGCGCATTCACAGGAACACCGGTCCCCAAAACAGGCCCCCACGAGTGTGTCCCTGCCCGAGTCGCGTGTGTGAGAGGGAAGCGGGGGCAGGTCTTCTGGGGAGAAGGGCTGTTTTCGGCAGAGTGCTGAGGCAGCAGATGGACGCGGACGCGCGGAGGCGTCCGGAGGGTCGGCCGTGAGGTCCTCGCGCCCCCCCCCCCCCCCCCCCCCCACGAGCCCCCTTCGCTCAGCGAAAATTGGGACCCAGCGCTGCACAGCCGAGCGCCCCCGTCAGCACAGTCGCGGCGCAGGAAACGCGCTCCAAAAACATAACCCAGCGCTAAATGCTTCAGCGACGAGTGGCTACCCGGCACGAGCCCGGGAGTCGAAACGGTGCGGTCTGCGTCCCACACGAACACGGACCTCTCGCCCAGTGCACTTCTCGAAACGTGCCTTCTAAAGGAGCCAGGGTACAGAGAGACGTGCAGTTATCGCCGATCCGTCAGTAGGGATGGGTTTGGGGGGGGGGGGGGGGCGTTATTTTTCACGACTTTTCCGAGAAAAAGAGAAAAATGTGTGTTGGCTGACAGGCGGCTGGGCGAGATCCTGACGCATGGAGCGCCAGGTATTCCGCGAAGCCCGTCCACTTGGCGCGTATCGCGGAGATAAACACCTGATAGACGTTATCCGCATGCATTCCTGGTCGGCTGCCGATAGCAGACCGCCTCGCTCGCGGTGCCAGGCTGACCTACCGTACGGCGTCGGGGGGGAGACGGGGGGGGGGGTGGGGGGGAGCAGGACCACCTCACTCGCAGTGCCAGGCTGACCTACCGTACGGCGTCGGGGGGGAGACGGGGAAGGCGGGGGTGGGGGGGACCGCGTCGCTGCCCGCTTCCACCCTGCAGTCCAGGTCCTCAGAGTGTCCCCTGTACCCCACACTGTCACTCCGGTACAGGATTCCCCTCTGCAACACAACACACACACACTCTTTAATTACACACACACGCACACGTGCATTCATGCGCGCACACACACACACACACTCACTCAGACACATACACACGCTCTTTAATTACACACACACACTCACTACAACTGCAACACTGAAATCTTGAGGCTTGAAAGGACACAGAAAATGATTAACCAATCAATCTTACAGGCACTCCATTCAGAAGTGAGTCATATTAATTAAAACAGCCGTATTTTCAATTGGAACATCTGGCTGAAGGGGTGAGAATTCAAGTGCTGGCCGGGGTTAACACCAACAGCCATTTTACCTCACCTACTCCACAGCCATTTTACCTCACCTACTCTGCAGCCATTTTACCTCACCTACTCTGCAGCCATTTTACCTCACCTACTCCACCGCCATTTTACCTCACCTACTCCACAGCCATTTTACCTCACCTACTCCACCGCCATTTTACCTCACCTACTCCACCGCCATTTTACCTCACCTACTCCACAGCCATTTTACCTCACCTACTCCACAGCCATTTTACCTCACCTACTCCACCGCCATTTTACCTCACCTACTCCACCACCATTTTACCTCACCTACTCCACAGCCATTTTACCTCACCTACTCCACCGCCATTTTACCTCACCTACTCCACCGCCATTTTACCTCACCTACTCCGCAGCCATTTTACCTCACCTACTCCACAGCCATTTTACCTCACCTACTCCACAGCCATTTTACCTCACCTACTCCACCGCCATTTTACCTCACCTACTCCACCGCCATTTTACCTCACCTACTCCACCGCCATTTTACCTCACCTACTCCGCAGCCATTTTACCTCACCTACTCCACCGCCATTTTACCTCACCTACTCCACCGCCATTTTACCTCACCTACTCCACAGCCATTTTACCTCACCTACTCCACCGCCATTTTACCTCACCTATTTACCTCACCATTTTTTCCCCAACCTATCCTAACCTCAGCCACAGGTCTTTCTCCGCAGTCTTATCAGATCTTAGCGGCAGTTATCCACCGGCGAAAGGAAGACAGGAAAGCAGCGGGAAACGCGAGACTGTTTTTCACGCCTCGCCTGCACAGCGCCGTTCGGGGGGGGGGGGGGGGGGGATGGGCAAACGCACGAGGTGGAACGTAGGACGTCTTGCTATGTCCGTTTCAAAGTTGCGGCAGAACTGATTGATTCTGAGGTTTGTGTCCCCATAAGTCAGGCGCCGTGTCATGAATTTGTCCTGTTTATGCAGACAAACACACGCACACATGGCATGCACACACCGATCTAAGCCAGCGGTCCCCCAAGTGAGGGGGGGGTGTAGAGAAAATGAGGGAGGGGGGCATGAGGGTTCAAAGCACAGCGCAGGAAGTGTGTGTGGGCGGGGGTCTTAAATTTTCTATTACCAAAGGGAGGGGGAGGGCGGGGGGGGTGTCCAAAACTTTTTGGTAACTAATCTAAGCTGCAGTGCCCTGCAGTAGTAAATCACAGGCCAGTCATTGGTTTAGTTCATAAATAACCTCCATATATAAACGACTGACAGCTCAATGGGGCTGTAAATTAGGCACGTCGCGACAATGAAATAAATACAGGCTTGCACTGGTCCCCCAGCCCCGGGCTGCACAATTATACTGCCATATACTGAAAAATATAATTTAAGACACTGGGTAATAATAATTGGATATATGAAATTACCGGTCCTGTAAAATTAAGTTTTTAGCGCAGTCTTCTCTAGCTGTCGGGTGCATGGCCACGTGTCCCGTGGGGGTGTGTGTGGGGGGGGGGGTGTCATGGGGGTGTCCCAGGGGTGTGGCTTTGGTACCTCGGAGGGCGTCAGGCCGGGCGTGTAGAGCGGCGAATTCTGGAACTTCTCTGGGGTGCTCCACCCCGGAGTCCGGAACCCTAGGTGGTCTGTGACATCACTGCCCTGCCGGCTCAGGCTCCGGGTCCTGTCCCCTCCCACTATGACATCACCGGTCACTCCCACTGCGGGGGGGGGGGGGGGGGAAACAAGGTAGGGGGGTGGTGGGGTTAATGGGCATAGCACACATACCAGAGAGCACCGCTGTGCCCAATCAACAGATAATAAATCTCCCTGCTCTCCGCTCCCAACGCTGCAGCAGAACAGCAAGGGCCTGTGGGCCTTTTGGCATTCAGCAAGCCAGTTACATAAGATGTGTTTAACATGTCATCAACGCAGAGCATCACCATCATCATCATTGTATTTACCATCACTGCCATAATCACCATTGTTATTCTATATTATTCCCATCATCATCATTATACACAAATAATAATAATAATAATAATAATAATAATAATAATAATGTAATAAAAGCCTTTTGTGCTAACTGCTGATGGCTGGACAAGCACTCAGCACTTTGGCCCATATCAGAGAGACCACTCTTCTACTGGCCTCACCCCTCCCCTCCCCCTGGCCCTGGTTAATGAACCAACTTCCTTTAAACTGCTTTTCATCTTTAAATCTAAACTTCAGAATGACAGAGAGGAGACAAGGGACAGGTCAAAGAAACGTGCTACATTGTCTTTCTGGCTTAATGGTGGTTTTTCCAGTCATGCTATTTTTGTCTGTTGCTTTTTGTAGAGACGGTTTGGTTTAGAACTCACAAGTATACACGCACTGAGTATACACACACAGGCACACACACATTTTTTAAGTATATATGTTTCATGTTATTATATATTATATATTTATGGAATGCGGATACTGTTTATTTAGCATCATTCATATCTTTGTGGATTTTTCTCTCTCTCTTATTTTGTT
Organism: Anguilla anguilla; assembly: GCF_013347855.1. Lineage (NCBI taxonomy): Eukaryota > Metazoa > Chordata > Actinopteri > Anguilliformes > Anguillidae > Anguilla > Anguilla anguilla. The sequence goes on from NC_049204.1 coordinate 64,693,586, forward strand.
TCAAACTGTTAGAATGAGTGACGGTCAGCAGGCACATTCCTGCCGGCCGCCGCCCGGGCTCCGGACGGTGATTTCCCGGGGTAAGTCTGCGGGCGGTCGGCCTTCAGGGGCCCATTGTGGCCCCCAGGCCCGGCGGAAGGGTCCCAGCGGTGTGCGGTGGGACGGGGTGAGACACCACGGGACAGGACCAGCCGCGGCGGGACAGTGCGAAATGCCGCGGGATTCATATGTCATCTCGGCGTGTTTGTGGGGAAGCTGCAGTATCCTGGTGAGGGGTCGGGGGGGTGGGGGTGATTGCATCACCAAAACATGTGATAGGCTGAGCGGCACTCTGGAATCTCAGTGGTAAACACTCAACCAGGCGAGCCATCAATGTGTTCGCCCTCACTGGAGCAGAACGGAACACGTCCCCCATCCCAGCATGCTCCTGACACAGCCCCGCAAAAACCCAGAGATGTGATTTGTGTGTTCCACGAATGCACAGAGACGCACAGCTATGCCTAATTAAACCTGAGGATGTGATTTGCGTAGGCCACAGATACACAGGGTCGCACAGCTGTGTCTCATTAAACCTAAGGATGTGATTTGTGTGTTCCACAAACACAGAGATGCACGAGAGTGTCTCATTACACCTGAGGATGTGATTTGTGTGTTCCACAAACACAGAGATGCACGAGAGTGTCTCATTACACCTGAGGATGTGATTAGCTTAGGCCACCTCACCTGCCCCCAGTGAGCACCTGTCCTGGGTGTCAGTGTTCCTGTGCACATACGTGAGTCTGTGTGCTTTGTGTGTGTGTGTGCGTGTGTGTGTGTGTGCGTCTCATGATGGGAGTGTTTATGCGTGTGTGTATGCATCGGCGTGAGTGGAAAAAGTGCATGTGTGCTTATGCAGTACCGATGTGTGTGTGTGTGTGTGTGTGCGCGCTTGTGTAAGTGTGTGTGTGTGCGCGTGTGTGTGTCGGGGAGGGGAGTGGGGTTGAAGTTGGGGTCAAACTGTCGGTCAGATGCTTGCTTTATGTCTGCTCATATCACTCCTTGTCAACAGCAGATGTTTATCACCTGATTTGCTGATATGTCCCCCATTGACTGTCTGCTGTTTTACTTATCTTCATGCCAAGATAACTGAGATAAGACAACTTTATTAGGCATTTGGCATCTTTTAAACGGCCCTCCTGCACTGCCTTGCTCTTTCATCCGCCTTTGCGCCATCTTGAATTTACTGTGAAAACCGTGTGAACCAACACGTCGTTATCTCCGTAGAAAAACGAACGAGCACGACAATGCACATCTGCAGGATTCAGGCTTCTGCAGTGGCTTAGGGTTCCTCCAGAGTTCTGACCTGACTCTAGCCCCTGGTGCCGGACCGAGCCTGTCCAGTTCCAGACCTGATCTAATACGTCAGCCCACACGTTACCAGCAAGCCACCTGTCATAACTGGTGCATAGGCCTTCCCCATGAAGGACGACTGGAACACATGATTGAGTCACATGATTGGTCAGATATTCAGGCCCTGCAGACTGGGGCCTGGTGAGGTTGAGCGAGCAGTAGTCTTGACTCCAGAAACTCTGTAATTCTTGTACTGTTGGTTCTGACCCTGACACGTAAAGTTAGCTAACCAGTATACATTCTCAGTACTGCCAAAATGGACCAGGGGAGCTTCAGAGCCAGAAGCCCCCCCCCCCCCCCCCCCCCCCATGTCCCTGTTGTTCATTGGAAAAGCTTGACGGTTACAGCACTGGTTCAATACCACGCTTTTACACCCGTGTCAAATTATGCCTACATGCTAAACCCATAAAGCATGAAGGATCTTTTTAAGAAAAAATTCCTCTGAAGATCTCCTTCGTGGTTCTGAAAGGCTTTGCGGTGACACCGCGCGCTTTGCGTGCCGTTCCGGTAACACCACGTCCCGCGTCGAATCTGGGAGTTTTGCGCCGATGCTGCCGACCAGAACCGACGGAGAAAAAAAAGCAGCGAATCGCCAGCGGCGAACTCGATGGCTGTAGCTGTGGCCACGCCCAATACGTGCTCATGGGAGCTTGGAGGAGAGAGGACAGAATGCGTGTCCAAAGCATGGGACCCTCTCACTGCACGGAAATTCAGCTTCTGTGGAGTTTACGAAACAATCACCCCACCCCGCCCACCCCCAAGAGGATGATGCGTCTTCAGTTTGTCTGTTTCACATCAGCTACAGCAAACAAACACACAACCGGCTCAGGAGCCATACAGCCAGCTAAGCACCACTCTGGAACTCTACAGCAGGAAAACACACAAGCAGCCGAGCGGTAGTCCGGGACTCTACAGAAGACAACACAAACAGCCAAGTGGCACTACGGAATTCTGCAGCAAACAGACACACAACCAGTCAAGTGGCACTACGGAATTCTGCAGCAAACAGACACACAACCAGTCAAGTGGCACTACGGAATTCTGCAGCAAACAGACACACAACCAGTCAAGTGGCACTACGGAATTCTGCAGCAAACAGACACACAACCAGTCAAGTGGCACTACGGAATTCTGCAGCAAACAGACACACAACCAGTCAAGTGGCACCACGGAATTCTGCAGCAAACAGACACACAACAAGCTAAGGAGCACTGTGGAACTCTACAGAAAACAGACATGCAGTCAAGGAGGACTCTGGAACTCCACAGCAAACAAACACAAACTGGCTGATCGGTATACTGGGACTTCTACAGCCAAGTGGCACTCCAAAAGACTGCTGGTTTCAGCCAGAATTGCCAATGGACTCTCGACAGCTCTGGGTTCAACAGCCATGCACAACCTCCTGTTGAACTCTAAATACGGCAAATATCCAGAAATGCAAAAAACATAAAAATATTTAACGATGAGATAACTGACCGTTCCACCCATTGAGGCTCCTCAATCATTCCACTGTCGAAAGGGTACCATGCACTGTGGTCCTGAACACCTGGTCCTGAACACCTTAAGTTTCTATGCTTCTACCTGGTAAGCTTTTCCACGCATTAGTAACTCTGTTCAGAGGCACTTTCCTGTACCTTAACAAATTCAACTGAAATGGCAGCTGTGTGAAACACACACTATTTATATATCTAGAATTCCAAACAGATAACAGCAAACGATGGTACATGTGAGGCGTGTGATTCCATGTTTCTCAGTATAGGGGGCAGTGTAGCATAGAGTTTAGGGAACAGGGCTTATAACGCTGAGGCTTACTCATGTGTGGTAATTACTGACATGGTACTTAACCTGAAATGTTTTAGTAAATATCCCAGTTGCATAAATGGATTGTAATTACAAAGAATAGCTGTGGATAAGAAAATCTGCTAATATCCTAAACGTAAATGTGTGATGTAAATTCCCAGCATTTGACAGAGGTGGCTGATTGGCTAAAGGCAGGAAGCTCCTTGTTTTTCTCGCTGTTGTTTTTCAGCACGGGTCTCTCACCCGTCAGGAGACATTATTCCTGGATTCCTGGTGCCGTGAGAGAGGCAGGCTGGTCATGCTCCGGCAGGCTGAGACTCGGAGCTCAGCCAACACAAAGAACACCAGCCACAGCCAGAGTCACAGCCACAGCCACAATCAGAGTCACAGCCAGAGTCACAGTCAGAGTCACAGCCACAGCCACAGCCACAATCAGAGTCACAGCCACAGCCACAGTCAGAGCCACAGCCACAATCAGAGTCACAGCCAGAGTCACAGTCAGAGTCACAGCCGCAGTCACAGCCAGAGTCAGAGATACATTCAGAGTCACAGTCAAAGTCACATTCAGAGACACAGTCAGACTCGCAGCCAGAGTCACAGTCAGAGACACAGTCAGAGTCACATTAAGAGTCACCGTCAGTGTTACCTCAGGTAGGAATTTATTCCAGGCCTATAAACAGAATCACACCACAGTAAGATTCAGACTCACCTGTCTCATTAACTGAGACTCACTGAGAGTCACGCTCACCTAAGAGAAACACCTTCAGCCTCACCACAGGCATCAGACTCACGCGCCTCACCGAGAAACAAAACACCGAATCGCAGCAAATTGAAATTTACCCGAGACATCAATGGCTCACTTGCCTGAAACGACGTGACACACACCGTGAGTCAAATAGCCATGACCCGAGAGACCTGTTTCCCCCCCGTAAGGCACAATGAACCGCGATCCAACACCCTACGACTCCCCGTGGACTCAAAGGCCTCTGTGCATAAAAACCGACTGAAACTCAGCATCAAAGACTGAAAGAAAAAAAGACAAAAAAGTCAAAAAAGCGTAGGCTCTTCTGCGTGTAGTATTACACCGTGGCTACGTGCTCACTCACTCGTACAGATGCGGCCCCTTGGATGGGTATTGATGAACACTTAAGAGATGCAGCGCGATGAATCACTGCTCACCTTAAGTGTGAGTCAACGCCCCCCCCCCATCGCCCCCGTCCGCGGCTTTGTGCCGGGCGAGGCGGGGGCCCGGCCGCCAGTCTTACCTCCCTCTCCCGCCCACTCGTCCCCCGTCTGTCACCCGATCGTGTTTCTGACTCCCGCAAAAAAGCCCGGCTCCCCCTGTAACCCGAGGCCGGCCTCCCCGACCGGGGCACACACCCCCGCGACTCGTACGGTAAGAGGGCTTTTCTGTGGCGGTTTCGCGGAAATCGGAACATAGCGAACGGAGCGCTCCGTTTCCGCCATGGGAGCCGTAGTTTGGGCGACGCGGGAAGTCCCCCCACAGGTCCGCCATCCTCGCTCTCTCCCCAGCTCCCCCCCCCCCCCCCCCCCCCCCGACAGCATTCACAGCATTGTCGCTCGCCCATTTCGCAGCTATCGCAAGCATCGTTCCCAGACGGCTGGGATTTTTATTCCCACTAAATGTTCTTGACAAATCCCCCGTTTTCAATTTGAAATTTCATTTCATTTCAAGACTTTTTATCCCCCCTGAATGTTCTTCAAAATCCTCAATTTTCGTATTCGAGAAATTTATTTGGCCCCCATAGCTGTTTTTAAAACCTTCCCATTGATCGCTGTATCCCATACATTTTCCCCCGTGATTGCTTCAAATCCCCTGTAATTGTGGTAAAGTACCCCAGTCTGGCAACCGAGTGTGGGCACACGCTGTAATCACTCCAGTCCAGTCACGCCACGCCGCTCGGCGAGACCTTGTATTTTGAGGAGCGCTCACCCCATCCCACTCTCCTAAGGAGCACCTTCCCGGCGGGACCTACAAATTAACAAAAAATAAATAAAAGCCCGAAGAAAACGTAAAGGCAGACCAAAAAAAGGTACTGCTGCTTCGCTACTTAGTAAGTGTTTACGCCCGACAGACTTCAAAAGCGTGGACCCTAAACACCGACCTGCGCCCTGGCCAGATGGAACACGGCGAAGGTATGCGTGCCTCACGTAGCAATTACGCGCGGCGGGACCTTTCAGCGCTAAGAGAAACGTCGCGCCCCGGGGCGAATTTGTTCCCCACACGGAAATTCCACACAGCTCACCGTGCCCGCAAATACGTTTCTTTCTTTCTTCTCCTTCTCGTTCTAACTTCTTCCTCCTCTTTTTTTTTTGGTTCAAGGTGTGACGATAGCCTACGTATAGACAGGTCGCGTGGCTTGGGTGAGGGTGACCAAGCTATCTCAGTGAACCGTTTACAGCAGGGACCTAAAACTCGAATCCTGGCGGGCCGCTGTGTGTGTCGGTTTTTGGTGTGTTCCCGTGAGTGCTTAATTTTAGCCATTGATTGACTAAAGAGTCCACACACCTTTATTCCAAAGGCCTAAATTGGCCACCGCTTGAAAGGAAATCTACAAAATCCAGCAGAGACTCTGGTCCTCCAGGACAGGAGTTTAAGACCCCTGTTTTACTACTTCATCTTCCAGGATGTTCTTACAGGAATTTAATTCCTACGTCATAATTTAACGAGTCTTTTGGTAGTCCATAGCCTAACAATATAAATAAATAAATAAATAAATAAATAAATAAATAAACATGCCCACAGGTAGAGGCCCTGTTGACTGGAGGTCAGCTCAAGGCTTAATATATATGAAGATCTCACACTAGAAGCCGCCTTTGAGGCTAGCAAAGGGAAAGCAAGAACGAAAGTACCGCCTTAGAAAGGGGGCGTGGCGTTATACCTGGAAGGCTTCTACCTGACACCAAGCCAACCGAGCGAGAGCAACAAGCCTCTGACCACCTGTCAGTCACTTCAAAGGCATTCCACGGCCCTTACACAGAGCCCCCCCGGCCTCAGATCAGTACTTTTCGGGTCAATGGAAACGATAACGTCTGATAGCCGACATATCGCGGGAGGTGCTCTCGAAGGCCCAAACGGGGGGTCACCCTGATCGGGTTCCAGCCTCTGAAATCCAGTCAGAACCTGCAGGCAATAGGAAAGGTAGCCAACTGGTAATAGGAAGCATAACTACTGAAAGTAGTAGCCTAAAAGGTATGCACATGCAAAACAGCCCTGTAGAGCCAATCGCGCAGTAGCACATGAGGAAGGGGATTTAACTGTGACGCGTGTCGCTTGTGTAGAGGTTCTGACCCGAGAGACTACAACATTCAAAATAAACAAAAGTATCATGAGATTAAATGTGTTAGATGATAGAGAAAGGTGGTGAGGTGGGGGGGGGGGGGGGGTTAAGGTGACCGTGCAAACCCAAAAATTGGGGAAAGAGATTTGAATAACGAGGCGTGAAGGTTTCGCCGTCGGTGGCTAAGCGGATCGTGGGTTGCTAAGCGCCAGAGCAACGCGCTGAATTCTTGCCTCGCACATGACTAACAGATTGAATTATCTCAGAAGGGCCTTGGTTAATGGGTACGTCTAATGGTCGAGTTCACCTACGCTTCAGCAAGCACACTTTAACTTCTCAGCGCTAGCGTGGAAATCCGACGACAATCGTGACGGCCATCTCTACGGAGATGAACGTGTAAAAGGGGGGATTGGAGTCAGCGGGGAAATCGCAGCACCCGAGGGTGGGAGCAGTCGAGCAAACATCCGCCGTGATTTGACCGTTGACCGCTCTACTGTAAATATGCTAATGGCTTCAGTAAGTGCGAGGGTGAGTACAGGGACCCAGCTCTCCTGGAGATAACCGGTAATTACCCTGCGACGAAGACAGGGGCCACTGGGAGCTTTTGAGCTGTATGGGAGTAGGCCTCGACTATCAGACTGGCACCCAACGCCGAACCAAACATCTCTCGAGCTGCAGAACCACACGGACCCAGGGCCAGTCTACTCATACAACACCGACACCGCTGAGGCAGCGCCTGCCAGCCTTCTTAAAAGCGGTAAGAGAGAGACAGAGAGAGAGAGAGAGAGAGAGATAGAGAGACAGACAGAGACACAGAGAGAGAGAGAGGCAGAGGAACAGAGAGAGGAAGGACATACTCTCACCTTTAAAATAGTGTGCAGTAAAGGTGAGGTGAATGATTGAGAAAAACCAAGCCCTGTCCAATGTTTGACTAAACCACCTCACCCAAGTGTACAGACGCACACATCCACACACACACACACCCATGCGCAGGTCTTACATAACATGTTGATTTTTGACCTCTTGCTTCTTATCGGTCGGTCATGAGCTCAAAGCTAAAGCACCTATCCTGAGTCCAGCCAATTGGAAAGAGCATGACCTGCAGTGCAAAATAAAGCTACTGAACTGTGCAAAGCTGTACGTGCCATACGTGAATATTTCACTCAGCTTAAGTCTCTTATGAGCTATTTCACTGAAGGCAACCCTTGGGAAGAAAAGTCGTATGTCAGTCCTGCAAATAAGACGCAATCTTAAATTACGACAACCTCTCTCCTGGACATTTACTGTTATAGTAAGAAGGTTTTACAACACTGTTCCAGGAGGGATGATGTTGGGAACTGATTGTGGAATTAGATAACTGTGAACAAGTCTAAACTGAGCATTTCACCCCAAGCAATTTGTCAAGTGGTCTGAACATTTGGCAGGTATCCACAGTACTTTTTGACATGTTAGTTCTTCCGAAAGAGACGATATTGCAAACAACAGAGCATCTGAAACATTTCAGTGAGCACGAAAGCATAACTGTAATTCCTGGGGATCGGATAAAGGTCAGTCTTCACCAACAACGTTCACAAAAAAATACAAGGAAAATAGGAAAATTATCTGACAGCGTGTGCCTTTTCGCTGAGAAATACCTATTTATAATATAGGTCGACGGTTGCCATCTAGTTCATTCATTAATCTTATCACCACTGTCCAATACAATTAAAACATGATTTGCAGCAGCATTTGAAGAGAGGCCTTTGAGGTCTGTGTGGCCTTACCTGACTGGTGCATGCTGGGATGCATGTCCTCCGTACTGTGCATGCGGCTCACGCCGTTGGTGCAGACGGAGGCGGGTCCGTTCGCGTGGCCCCTCCCGTCCTTCTTGACCGAGTTTGAGCGCGTGGGAATGGGCACGAACGTGGGGTCCAGGTCCATGATCAGCTGATTGAGCTGGTCGATGGACTCGTCGATGTCCACGGCGAGCGCCGTGAGCTCGTCCTCCCTGCCGGGGGAAGCCGGCGGCGGCGGCGGCTCCACGCTCCTGGCCCTCTGCACCGCCTCCGCGCTACTGCGCCCCCTGGTGGGCGCCTGCACGGCTGCGGCCGCTCTGGGGGAGCCGGCCTCGCTTTCGGCCGGCAGGTACGGGTACTGCTGGGCGGCCACCATCTGCTGCTGCCGCACCCAGGTGTGCGTGGAGTAGCTCCCCTGGCCGAAGTCCTGGGGCTTGGGGGAGGCGGTCTGGGGGCCGGGGGCGGGGCCCCTCGGCTTGGGCTCGGCGAAGACGCGGTCGTAGTCCTCGGTCGCGCCCAGGAGGCCGTGGTCGCCCGCGCCCAGCGGCGCGTGGGGGTCCTCTCCCGGGGGGCAGCCGAACCCGTCGGACAGCAGCGAGTTCTGGCTGCTCTTGTGGTAGCCGAACCGGTGGGAGCCGGGTCCGTCGGAGGAGGAGAGCGTGCCGATGCTGTCCGCGCTTCGCAGGTCGTGCGACGCCACCTCGTCGTCCAGGATGTCCGTCTCGCGCTCCCGGGCCCCGGGGGCGCCGCCGTTCACGTGCACCTGGGCGGGGACCACGTGCAGGACCCCGCCCCCCTCCGCCGCCGCCGCCGCCGCGGGGGCCTGCCGCTCCGTCATGCCGCCCGGGGGCTCGGGGTCGGCGTCCAGCCCGATGCCGCTCAGGAGGCGCTTGAGCTGGGCCCGCTCCTGCCGGCTGGGGCCCCGCTTGGTCCACAGGGAGGCGCTGGAGTGCCCCGAATCGCTGCCCGTGGACAGGGCGTGCTCGCTGTGGTCGGGGCTACTGGTCACCGGCGGCGCTCCGTCCACGCTCTTCTTCCTCACCTTGGCGTACAGACTCCCATCAACCGGGCCCTGGGCGTGCGGCACTGGGACAGACAGAGAGAGAGAGAGAGTTATTCAGATCTCCATTTGCCTATCTACACACATACACACACACACACACACACACACAGGGCCCTGAGCGTGCGGCACTGGGACAGAGAGAGAGAGAAAGAGAGAGAGAGAGAGAGAGGAATTCAGACCTCCATTTACCTATCTACACACATACACACACATACAAACACACACAAACACAAACACAGGGCCCTGAGTGTGCGGCACTGGGACAGAGAGAGAAAGAGAAAGAGAGAGGGAGAGAGAGTAATTTAGACCTCCATTTACCTATCTACACACACAAACACACACACAGATAGAGAGAGAGAGAGAGAGAGACAGAGAGGGAGAGAGAGCTATTCAGACATAAATCCACACACACACACACAGTTCTTGCATATAACGCTCAGCACATCTGCAGTGCAGAGGCCCCTGGCTGTAATTCATTCACAGTGCGGGCCGTACTGCAGAGAGCTGACGGCCTTTCCCACACGCTGCAGTGGCCAGCACACAGAGGCCCTGCGCGCAGCCAGGTATTCCTGTGCAGGTGGCTACATGCAGACAGGCAATGTGTCACACACGACTGCAGACACACACACGCACGCACACACACACTTCTGCATAGTACACTCACACACAAACACACACACACACACCTGTGTGCGCTCGCACACACGCACGCCTGCATATGCTCACACACAAACACACACACACGCACACACACTTCTGCATAGTACACTCACACACACACACACCTGTGTGCGCTCGCACACATGCACGCACACGCACGCCTGCGTATGCTCACACACAAACACACACACCCCTACACTCATGCATACACACACATGCACGCACGCACGCACACACACCCCTACATGCACGCACGCACACACGTACACAAAAGAAGTGCAGCCTGGAGGGGACAACAAAAAAAAACAAACAAAAAAAACATGTCTCGTCTCTCCAGACATTGATCAAGATAAAACCGCGCGCTGAGTGCAGCAATCAAAGAACACCTCCACCTGGCCAGGTGACCTGCACCCGTGTCTGCGCCCGCTGTTTGGGTTTCCACACCCGCAGCCCCACACGGGAGCCTACGGGTCCCGTAAACAGGCCTGACGGACAGCCGAAACCGCGCTATTTAACGCAAAACATCCCCCCCGTCTCCCACCCTGTCCCTTTCTCCAACGCGGGGCGGGACGGTTCAGAACGCCCCACGCCAAAAAAAAAAACGATGAAGCCCCTTCCGTCGCGCAATCGTTCCGATTGAACGCGACTCTGCGGCTAAACCTGTCGGATGCGACCGCGGCGTATTTCACACGAGCTGCAACGAAACGAGCGGCGATGGAAGAGATCGCCGGGGCGACTTCAGGGGCTTAACCTGAGGCCAGAGAAAACCGAGAAGATAAAAGAAAAAAGATAAACGTGACCACAGATCACACAGAACTGATTTAGCCTGCTATTGACAGCGATGTCAGATCAGGCCTGCTCGCTTCAAGTTAAGTTGTAATTCAAAGTTTTAAAAAATGTTTTTTAAAAACTCCAGCTTTTATACATCGAGTCAAAATGCAGAGGGTGTAAGATCATGCCTAACAACATAATTATCCTTTGAATATAAAGAAAGCATAAGTCAAGATAAGACAGGGAGCCCCAAACACTGTGAATTAGCCTGGTGTGTACCGCAGTCACGTTACATAAAACACGAGGAAAAACATTAATGGCACGAGAGTCAATTCAGTAGCACTGCGGCACTGGCGGTGTAACAGAGGTGTGATTTACAGCATGGGTGCAGAAAGAGTAAAACATCTGACTCAAAGTTTGCTCTGAACGTCTCTCTTAAACACCGGCAGTACCATAAGACACCGTGATATACACATCCCTAAATGACAAAAAAAAATCAAAATACTCACACACATCAACATTCGACAGCTTAACCAAGACCAGCGCTGCGCAGAGCAAAACAAGAACCACATTTGACGACGCACCCGCCCGAACACCGTCAGTCGGAGGGAAAGGGCGCTTCTTTTTTTAAAAAGCGTCTTCTTGAACTGCCACAGGCAAACAGGCAAAAACAGCAAAAACAGACAAACAGGCACACAAGCGAGATGCCAGTGGCTGCCACATACCTGACTCAATCTGCCATTAAGACCAGCCAGCGCTATGAATTCCGAATACCAGACACGCATGATAAAAGAACCCCCCCCCCCCACCACCACCCTCCCCGCCCCCCTCCTCCGTCCATTAGATCCCCCTCCGCCCCCCACCTCCACCTCCACCTCTCCTCCTCCTCCACTTCAGTCACCACTCGGGTGAAACACACGTTTCAGTCCAGGAGAGCCGGCTGCAGACCCCCCCCCCCTCCTCTGTGCGGGGCGGGGGGGGGGGAGAGAGAGAGAGAGAGAGACGCAGGCTGCGCTGCAGCTGGACTGCTAGCGCTCAGCGCTATCCCAAGAGGCACTTCAGCTCCCCAGCTTCCCAGGTCTGCTCTCCCTCTCTTTCTCTTTCTCTCTCTTTCCCTCTCTCTCTCTCTCTCAGGCAGCTCTGCACAGGCAAGCTGCCTGCATTCCTTCTCACAGTGCGATAACAGTGCCCCAGAGTTACACACACACACGCACACACACACACTCTCTCTTTCGCACATACATACTTATTCTCTCTCTTCCTCTCTCTCACACACACACTCTCTTATTCTCTCTCTCACTCACTCTCTCGTTTTCTCTTGTTCTCTCTCTAACTCTCTCTCACCCTCTGTATCCGTCTTTCCTCTGGTCTGTCCGTCTCTCTCTCTCTCTCTCTGTATCCCCTTCCTTCTCTGCTCACTCCCCTTCTCCCCTTTGTTCCCTCCCCCCTCCCACCCCCACCCCTCTCTCTCTCTCTCCCTCTCTCTCTCTCTCTCTCTCTTTCCTTACCACTTCATTGAGTGCAGGTAGCCGCTCCTGGCCCCTTATGTCCACACGACAGGGTTTTTGGAGAGGTTCTGGGAGGGGAAACAGGTTCCTGGCCCCGCCAGGTGACGGGACGGCGACGGGGGACGGCCACGTTTTTCGCCGCCCCGCCCCGCCCCCCCTCTCTCCGCCCCTCCGCCCCTCACGTAGGAGGAAGGTGTTTATGCAGCATACATACAGCAGACCTTGAATGGGCCAAATATGGCAAGTGGGGAATGTAAACATGGAGGAGGAGCCCTGGGAGCGTGGGCAGCGAGGCTAACTGTAATCTGAACTCACAGAACCCAGCGGAGACCAGGAGAGAGGGAGGGAGGGAGAGAGAGAGAGAGAGAGGGAGGGAGAAAGAGTGGGAGAGAAGGAGGGAGGGCGGGGGAGAGAGAGAGAGAACGAGGGAAGGTGAGAGAGAGAGTGTGTGAAAGAGAGAGAGAGAGAGAGGGAAGGAGAAAGAGTGGGGGAGAGAGAGAAAGGAACAACAAAACCTTCAGAAGCCGAAAACAACATTCCTCAGGTCCCGGGTATTTTTCCTCTCTCCAGTGGAGTCGGCGCTTTAATTGGGGCAGTGTTCCCGTCTCGTTCCCCCAGCCGCCCGGCCCGTTCCCAGATGTAGGTATCGCGAAATTACACGGCGGCCGCGTCCGCATTTAGCGCTGGTATAGAACCAGATGTGCGCAAGCCGCCGTCGCTGGGGCTCACCGATTGTTCCCACTCTTCTTTTGTGCTGGGGGGTTTTTTTTTTGTTTTGTTTGTTTTTTTTTGCTCTTGGCGAAGCTAAAATAAAACTCTGGAGAGACTTGCCTGGAGCTGAGACGGGACAGGGGAGCTGGGGTGGCACTTCCCAGCAGGCCGTGGGGCAGCCCTCTCCCTCAAAAAAAAACACTCTACATTTAATGACACTTCTTTTAGTTTAAAAAAAAAAGTGTATGATTTAGGGCTGTCCTGCTACTCAAGTCAGTGCAAGTAGGGGGTCGGCCTGAGGAGGGCAGGGTCAACGGCCCACCGTGCTGCATTTGGGGATTTACGCCCCTTTAAGACGGTCCTGTGTGTGTGGACTGGACTAACGACCCACCACAGGACCCCCCACCACCCCCGTCTGAGATCACCGCGCTGTGGAGTCAGTCGAAGTCTCAGCAGGACGGGTCTTTGGCGCTACCACACAGGCCCGGGTCCTAATGCGCGTGAGGAGTATGTGCACGTCTCTCACCCACGTTAGCAACACTCACACAAACTTCGCCAGGGTACCGGCACAGTTTTCAGCCAAAGCACCTTTTTTTAAAACTCCTGGGCGACTCCCAAGGATGTGCAAGACTGTCTATGTTTTGTAAAGATCTTATCCGCGCCTGCAGCTGAAAGTATTTCAGACATGCACACGATCCCGGACTGTTCGCCACAGTATCATCCTTTCTGGCTCGGTGCTACACACCTAGGTGTTCCGTGCGGAATTGTGAAGGGCGGGGGGGGGTTTGTGCAACAGCGACACCACCTGTCTGCATTTTGGGGTTTCCTTTGGGTAGGGGGTCATCGGCAGCTGTACAGACACAAGCCCGAGGAGGGGAGGGGGGGGGGGCACTCCTTGATATAAGCTGACAGAACCACACAGGCAGTCACCCCCCCCCACCCCACCCCACCCCACACCACTGCTACACAGACCCTTAGCTGTGCCCATCTATCAATGAGAGCACCACGTCTCCCAGCAACTAAGCACACCCCTTACTTCCTGTTGTCATATCGCCATCTGTCTGTTCGTCTGACGGACTCATAAACCGCAGACCTGTGCGTCGCCACAGATTTAACTGCGGACCTCCTCTGATCTGTGCCGCTTTAAAAAAAACACTCTGGAATATTCCGGAATGTTTCCGGAATGTGTCCTAGAGCCGCTTTTTATGGGAGCGGTTTCTATAAGACATTTTGACATGCGCGGCCCGCCACGATCCGCTCAGACAGAAGGAGAACCCTTTAAGGTGTGAGATCACAAATACACGATGAGAATGTTCTTAATTGTGGACATTCTAACGCTGATGTCACAATCATTACTGGCGACTGAAAGCTGAAGGAGTTCTAGAACAACAACAAAAAACAACGCTCTTGAAAACCTACTCCTCGAAGGGTTAAGGAAAACAAAGCCAGGCTGATCATACTTTGTTAGCACTCAGGGGTGGTCACAGCTGCCTCCAGGTACATCTGCGAACATGGGGACAGATTGGGGAAACTACAGGGACGAATGAGACAGTCACTACCACAGCACTGCATTAAAAACATTAACCCTCATGCCATTCCTCTCTCAGACTATTTCCAGGCTTCTGTGGAATCGCCAACCTATCTTTGCTGTTTTTGTCGTCAACAAATATTTGTTTTTGTTTTTTTTTTTCCCTTTTCTGAATTTCCTTAATTCCAAGAACTACTGGGTTCACTGTATGGTGTAAGAAATGAAACGATGCGAAGATCAGTATAAACGTACTCAAAGTTAAGGGAAAAAAAAATATATTGTCATATGAAAATGAGTAAAATAGAAAGAGATAAATTATCGTTTTTCTTGATCGGACTCTGTTCCTCTTACTGCCGCATAGTGCTGCCGTTGTCCTTCCTGGTTAGTTGACACTGCACGGTCTCCCCCACAATGGGCTAATTGACTTGTCCCTGGAGGAAGCAGACGTGCCCCGTTGATTACCAAGTAAGTACCCGCAGAATTCCAAAAGAACCGGCCAACCGTCTCCAGCAAACGTAATGTTTACACGCGAAACTTATAAACTATAAATACCCCCGAGAGCTTTGAAGTCTAAGAACCCCAAAAAAAAAATCTGGGCCAAAAAAAGACTTGCGCAAACAATTCGGTGATTGCCTTTTTTTTTTCTTGTTGGTCAAGAGGCTTAGCGTCAATCATATAACGTGCCCCCCCCCCTTTCTATTTGGGTGGCTGCACTCCTGTTCTGCAGCAAAGACACTCCCCAGGATTTAGAAGCCCCAAATAAACATTACACACACTACAGCACAGCCGAAGTCCAAGGCTTGCTGGTGAATTTTTTTCTAATTTATTTTCAGTTTCTATCTTGGTGAAGTGAACAACTGAGAGGGAGAGAACGCTGGCAGAGGGGTACAGAGCTGGACCAGAGGGGGTGCAGGGGGTGTGTGGGGGGAGGTCTTTTGGGTGCAGGGGGCATGGGGGGAGGTATTCGGGGTGCAGGACAGTGTAGGAGAAGGTATTCGGGGTTCAGGGAGGAGTAGGGGGAGATCTTTGGGGTGCGGGGGGCATAGAGGGAGGTATTCGGGTACAGGGGGCATAGATGGAGGTATTTGGGGTGCAGAAGGGAGTAGGGGGAGGTATTTGGGGTGAGAGGATCGCACGACTTTGCCAGATGCTCCAAATACTGTGTAACTCTGAGCCCCCGAGCATCATGGGTACCCACATACCCTGAGAAGGGGGGTATGGGAAGAGGAACACCCACACGCTTCAATAAAATGCACACTCCCCCCTTCCCCAGGCATCACAGATCTATGTTTCCCACACAGGGTTTGTTTGCCCAGTAATAAGCCACTGTCACTTCATCACAAGACCATAAACACAGCCAACCGTGTGCCA
This sequence comes from Anguilla anguilla, assembly GCF_013347855.1. NCBI lineage: Eukaryota > Metazoa > Chordata > Actinopteri > Anguilliformes > Anguillidae > Anguilla > Anguilla anguilla. The sequence goes on from NC_049204.1 coordinate 64,709,464, forward strand.
GTATAATAACAGCTGGCCATGTGTGTGGTGGTATGCGTGCTTGTGCGTGTCCGTGCTTGTGTGTGTTTGCTGGTATGTGCATGTATATATGCACGTGTGAGCACAGGCGCATATGTGTGTATTTGGATGTGCGTATGTATGTGTGTGTGCGTGTGCGTGTGCATATGCGTGTGTCTGTTTTGTGTATAATAATTTACTCCAGCTATGCTGACTCCAGCAGTGACAGCATGTCTGCACAAGAGAAGCCTCGATGAACAAACTCCTACCAAAACAACACAGTCTCTGTGTTTTACACACGGTACACCCAAGCAGCCAGAGGAGTACCAGGCTGCCATACACACACACACACACTATACAGTGCAGGATAAAATTAAAAGTAAAAAAAAAGAAAACGGTTGTGTTTTTCAGGCCAAGCTCTTGATAATTAAACTGACAACGATCGCCTAGGCAACAATTAACAGTAGCCACATGCAGCTATCAGTAAAATGCTAATGTTGTGGAAACATCAGCACCTCCTAACCTAACGGATAGGCAATTTACTGTTAATTTGGGCCAAATTACTGTTGGATCCTATGGGAAATTACCCTGCCTGTTACAAAATGCATATCTTGACATCAGGCAAATAAAATACTTTTTTTTTTAATGAGCAGTCAAACTGATTATTTACAAAAATTAGGCTCTGACTAAAATTAACTTTGGATTTGTATTTTCAATCACAGACAAGGTTGCCAGATAAAAAAAAATCCTCTTCAGTGAACCCACGAGTCTCTTACGGCACAGTGTCCCCATCCCCAACACTGGCACAATGGTTTTTTCTACTTGGTCCAAAAGCAAAGACTGCCCCCTACAGGCCGGGGTGATCGGTGACGGGCGGCCGGCGCAGTACCTTCTGCTTCGGAGGGGACGGTCTCGTAGGAGTCCCATCGGATCAGCGGGTCGGCGGTGTTGTAGTCCACGGTTACGTCCGGCCCGTTCTGCCAGCGGTCGCAGCCTTGGGGCGGAGCCAAACGCACGAGGGGGTCAACACAGAGGCCCTCGCACCCCTCACACACCCTTCACGCGCACCACAACGGGGCTGCCCAGCCCTGCTCCTGGATATCTACCATCCTGGAGCCTTTCATTTCAGCCCTAGTCTGGGCGCACCTGATTCTACTCATTAGCAGCTCGACCAGGTCTCTAGCTGTTAAATGAGGTGCGCTTCGTTAGGGTTGAAATGAGAACCGAACAGGACGGTAGATCTCCAGGAGCAGGGTTGGGCAGCCCTGCTCTAGCTGTTAAATGAGGTGCGCTTCGTTAGGGTTGATCTCAGGACGGTAGATCTCAAACAGGGTTTGACAGTTCTGCACTACACTGTGCTACACTAGTGCCTGTATGAAATAATAAAGCAAAGTGAACTCTGCATATAGGTCATTGTTACAGACCGTGACTGAGAAATGAGCCTATACCCAAGAGGATTATGAGTATAGGCTGCATTTACAACTACATTGAACTTTCACTAGTATAATCACAAATTGGCCATATAATGATAAGACAACATTTATGTGACCTATAGTGACTCTGAACTACATGACCTTCATTAGATTATGAGCTCAAAATGACCTTTCCCATCAGATGAGCACACCGTTTTACCACTTTTCATTGGCTCACTGGGCATCTTCGGTTAATTCACTGGGTGATTTAAGGGCTGTGCAATTTCCCATGGTTTAAATATTAGTTACACCCCTGAGACTTACTCACTAAATGGGACACAACATGAAAGGACAAATATAACCTCACCAGTTCCCTCCCCATTGCAACAGGGCAGTGTAGTCTGTGGTGCTGACTTATTTTGGCATAGAACACAAAATTTAATTTACATGAGATTCGCAATAAATGCCGCATTTACATGTGCCCAGTATTTTATTATCGCCAGGGCAAAATAAATGAATCCAGTATTCATGCCAACAACCTACATCGTTAGCTCTGCTATGAGAACCCCATTCATTAAGGCAGTAGAAGTTAATTAGTGTAATAAAAGTGGACAAGGCTAGTTTCTCTTGAGTGTTTCCCCCCCCCTTCATACGGTATCTTAAAATCTGCATTCCAGCCTGATTGGTGCGTACGAACAGGACTTTATTTTTTCCTCTTGAGCAACGCTGGTGAGCCTTCCTCCTGCTTTACTCTCTCAACCCCTCTCCTGGCGGAACTGGGTTAAAACACCTCACAGGTGAATTTACCTCTCCGTCACCACAGAAGGTAGCGATTGAAGTGAGGAGTCTACTTCCCTTTCTGCACGCGTTTTCCGGTGTTTACATTTTGATGGAGCGGTTAACTGAACAATAATCTTTTTTTCAGATGTTGACTCGATTACTAGCTTCGCATTCTTTGTCATATAGGCCGAGCATGCTTTTTCTCACATATTTCCCTTGCTGGTTCTGTACATCAATTTAAATAAATATACTTCAAGTCTTATAATGGAAGAAATGCATTTCCTTTTTGTATCTGCCCATTAAAGTGAGTTGCACGAGTCTCAATGAAGCTTATATCTGATATCCAGTTTATCCTTTATCCTAGGCAGTAACATACACATGGAACACATAATTGGTCCCAGTCAGTAAAGCTGATGTCTTAACTTACTAGTTTGAGGGAATCAAATAAAAGGAAATTAATTCACAGAGATACCTGCCTTGGTCACTCATCCGACAGAATTTTCAGGAAACACCTACACCTGTTACCGAGAACTAGCAGCAGACACTAATGACATAAATACGAAATTACAATCAGTGATGAATTAATGGCTCGATACAGAGCACCTAGCTGAGACACAGAAAAGCTTTGTGTGTCCCAAGTACACGGTTTGGGAAAACCCTGTGTTTGAGAAAACCCTGTGTTTGTTTGAGTACTGGACTCTGCACCCGAACACTGTGGGTCTGGGTTTCAGGAAGGAAGACATTGCTATTGCATACTAAAGCCTTAAAGGATTCAATAAAAGCAATTCAATTCAGGGGCACATCTAATCCTGCTGAACTGAAAGCACTGTTTTACGCCTGCCAACTACACCACAGTACTGGTGGTACCATTTTAAAAAAAGAAAAGAATAGAAGTCATGAAATTCGTATGGTGTTGAGTCTGTTCGCTGAACATTCCATTTTCAGTGGTCACAGGGTCGTGCGACAGTGACTAATCCCCGCTCTCCTTGTGATTGATCTCAGCGATGATGAGTCTGAGTCTGATCTGCGTCTGGGGGTTCTGCCTGACTGGCAGAGGAGAATGGCGCGGAGGAGGAAGAGAGAGAGAGAGAGAAGGGCGCTGGTCCAGGACTTACCTTGTATCTTCTCCGGACTTTCCGAAAACACCAGCTCCACTTTCCCGTAATCCAAAAATCTGGGATCTGGGAACGTCAAAACAAAAAAAAAAAGAAAAGATGTCAAAATTAAGGGGGGATGGTAGGAAAACAACTGAAATGAAAAAGCACAAATGAAACCGCAGGCGTTTCAAAATGTCCTGTGGCAAAAAAACTGCATTTTTCTTCCCCAGAAGTGCGCTGGTAAATATAATCTTCTTTCTCCCGTCAAACTCAGAAGCGCAGCGCCACAGACGTCAGGACACGAAGGAGAAAGCGACGAGCTTCAGATCAGTTTTCCAGAGCCTCGGTCTGCCTCCGTCGGGCACTGAAGCCGCTGAATACGCCTGCCTGGCACGGGCGCCGTGCCACTCTCAAACCCCGCACGACCCCGGGAGCCTGTCGCCCGTCCTGTTTGCTCAGCGGTCCCCTTTAAGCCCAGATAAAACATCGCACGCCTCTGTTTAATATTTACTGCAGCAGCAGCAGGGGCTGAAAAAAATGTTAACAACCCCAGTGAATCCAATAACAGAAATGCAGAACTCTGACATTAAAAAACCGAGCGTTTTTTATTTTTTATTCCCCCCCCCCCCCCCACACCGCCGCTGTAAAAGTCTCTCTAACCTTTTCCGGTGTTTGCTGACACACATTAACGCTCTGGTGTCTGGGACATGACGGCTCTCTCTCTTCCAGCCAGCACATGCTCGGCCGCCCGGTTCGTTTAAGGTACACGCTGTCCAAGGTCGTGTAAACAACGCGGCTGAGGGCCCGGGCACAGGATGAAAACAGGAAGTTAGGAAAGCGCGGTCTGGGTTCCACGCCCCCTAAAAATGTGTTGGGCGACATAGCTGAGGAGGTAAGGGCGGTTTGTCTGGCAGTCGGAGGGTTGCCGGTTCGATCCCCTGCCCTGGGCGTGTCGAAGTGTCCCCGAGCAAGACACCTAACCCCTAATTGCTCCCAACGAGCTGATTGGTACCTTGCATGGCAGCCTTTCACCATGGGTGTGTGAGTGTATGTGTGAATGAGAGGCATCAATTGTACAGTGCTTTGGATAAAAGCGCGATATAAATGCAGTGCATTTGCCATTTAAACCACTCCCTTTCTTTGGAAGCAGTGGATGTTCTGTGGCAATGTGAACTTTGAACCATGCAAAAAAAAAAGTACAGAACGAATTAACCACAGGTGAAAACCCAGGTTCAGAAAGTAAAAGTTCTCCCCGATATTTTGTTCCAATCACCTAGGAAATGTTAATTAGCACAATTCTTCAGCCAGGAGGTAGAAGTCAGAAATTAATTGGTGAAATCAGCTGGGCTGAGTTCACGGGTTGAAAAACCACATGGAGGGACTTTTATTTTCTGACCCTTGGACTTCCCAGCTCTGGCATTAACTCCGCGTTGGAAGAGAACAGCACAGTGAAGCACGTCTCCACCGCAGTCTGCGCCATTCAAACGGCGCCGCTCGCTTGGTGACGACCCCCCATTAGCACCCTGTTCAACAGCCCTTTGAATTTGAAAGCGGACGGCCCAACTATAAGAGTGGGTGTGAAAGTGCAGCGATTAGCATGCGGCTAATCCTGCTCACCTGCAGCTCGCTTCGGGGCTACTGGTAAAATGTTAAAACCATTAAAGATACTTTAGGGCTACTGGTAAAATGTTAAAACCATTAAAGACACTTCAGGGCTACTGGAGTAGCTGAGCCCTGGACGCCTGCTAGCGCAGTGGTTTTAGGGAACCGAAGAATCGCCCTGCTCCAAACACATAATGGCCTATCTCGGGCATGACTGGACTCGATAAAAACACTGCGAGCCGCCGACCCACGTTACGACCATCACGGCCATTTCCGATGCCTCTTCTTAAAACCCAGCTCACGCCAGCAGTTAGAGCTGACACGTTTTAACACAATGTCAAAACGAACGCACGTACACTGTAAACGGTGCAGTGCGTGCAGCAAGCACTTTTATTTTTAACAGGACTCGAATGCATCCAGTGAATGAATACATGAAATGAAATGAATGGATGACCAGTGTGAGACCGTATAGCATAACAGCAAGTAACTTTTTTTCACACCAGTCGCGCTACCTTGCGTCAAACCCACTCGAGACACATAGAGCTAGCAGGCCTTTCACTATGGCCGATCCGATTACACTTAAAGATGTCCCTCTTCCATCAGTCACATTCAGGCCTGGTGACGTAACGCAGCTAAACACACTGACAACTCCGCTGACCTTCCACTCTTACCTTCCCCCCCCCTTTTCGTTTGAGTATGGAATATTGGTTTCTGGGTTACCGGATTTGTACCCACATGCGCATAATCCTAGCGGCCTCACGTCTGCGTTAATGCGCATCGATTTCCTCCAAGTCACCCCCCCTTCGCTATGACGAAGGCGAAAAGCAGCTTAAAAAACGCAGCACTGCCGAGCTCGAGGATGAACAGGACACGAAAAGATCAGTTCATGTTATAACGTGACGTGTGTCAGCCGCTGTGTGATGCCACCGCCCCCCCCCCCCCCCCCCCCCCCCGCCCCTTCCCCCTTGACCCCGCCCTTCCACCTTCGATTTTTTTGGGAGGAGTTTTGAGATCCAAAGTTCAAAGGGACCGCAGGAACGGTGTCGTACCGCTGTTGGCGTGCTCAAGGTCGCTCTTCTGGAAGACGAGGCTGCGGCCCTGGACCGCGCCCGTGTGAAACTGGAGACGGAACACCGCCTCCCGGCTGGGCGCGCGCACGTCTCTATGGTAACACTTAATCTGGGATGGAGACAATGCAGTTTGATAAATAGCACGGAAAACATGCAATGACCTCACTTTGCGCACACACACATGCACGTACACATACACTCGTACACACACACATGCACACACACACACAAACACAAACACACACACACACACAAACACACACTCGCGCACACACACACACAAACACAAACAGACACATCAGCTTGAGTGAGTGTTCAGATCCCAGGGAAGAGCAAACACATTCTGGCTCAGGTGTCTATTTCAAAAGAGGGGTATTGAGCTATAGATGCCTTCTGTCATTTCATATACTTACCATAATGTCTCCTTTCAGCATCTGGGCTGGCTCCAGGGCCATGCAAACTCTGCTTTTATGTCCCGGTCCAACGTGGCTGTGTTTGAGAAACACACACACGCACACGCACACACACAGATACGCATGCACGCACGCACATACGCACATGCACACACAGGCACACAGACACACACACGCAAGCACACACACAGACACACACACACACCACAGAGAAGATATACACAAATCACAAACAACTCTAATAGAAGAATCACATTACTGCAAAATACATAAAATTGTGATATATTAAGATTCCATTTGAGTAATGAATTAAACTGCTTACTAAATTCCTGATGTGTAAACAGCCTGCATGGCTTGGTAGACTTTCAGATACAGCTGACAGACTGTGAACAAAGACAACATTGAAGCATTTCCATGAGACAAGTAGACCATAAGACAGAGAAAAAAAACCCTTGTTTTATGCAATGATAATGTTTTTTTATTTAAAAATTCCATTCATTTATCCATTTATGTCAAAAAACCTAAAATACTTTTAACTTCTTTTCTCTGCCAAGTCTCCAGAGTTTAAATGACCTCCTCACTAACTCACTCACACAATCACTCACTCACTCACACACACACACACTCACTCGCTTGCTCACTCACTCACTCACTCACTCACTCACTCACACACTCACTCACTCACTCACTCACTCACTCACTCACTCACTCACTCACACACTCACTCGCTCTGTCGATGGCACAGTGACCTCCCGATGCAGCAAAGCCTGCCCTCCACCGAAATTCTGCACGTCCCTGAGAAAAGGGGAGTGGCTCTCCACTCCATTATTGCTTTAATACCCCTCTCAGGGGCAGATGTGGTCATCAGCCTCGCCCCCCTGGAGGATGATTAAATGGAATTTTTTCACCCCTCTGTGGAGCTGTGCTTGCGTGGGAGGGGGACGGATCCAGGTAGTCTGATACCGCGCGGGTCTACAGCTTACAGGTGAATCACCTGGACACCTGCGGGTCCTTAGAGACCCTGCTGGGAAGCTGCTGCTGTTTTTATAACCTCGAGTAACGTGAGGCAGGTCTTTTCAACTGCCGGTGGAAAAATCCCATTGTGTCAAAAATGGGAACGTGGCCCAGATCATCGTGTGGATAGACACGTCCACTGAGAACATGGCTCAAAAACGCACCAATTTCAACGTGTCATCTTCTTGGTCAGACATCGGTCTGGCCAATATCTGCCTTAGCGATGCATTTCACATTGCATGTGTAATAGTGACACGCAGGTGAGATGTGATGACCCGACGTGATTCAGGCGAAGAAGGCAAAAAAAAAAATCTGGACAATCACAACTTCGAGAAACATAATAAAAAAATTAAAAAATACTTCCCAACTGAAGAGATTCACAAAATACAACCACATTGAATTACCTAGCTTCCCTTTAAGGGCTAATATGAAAAGGTAAATGTGACCGTGTGGCATGCAAGGGTGTTTGATGAGAATTATTCACCTCCGTTGCTGTCAAAATTCGGCACCGCATGCAGGACGACGTAGTGCAGGAAGAGAGGAGAGGGATTCATCTTCATAGCTCCAGTCAGAAGGCTGTGCAGGATCCACACATACCTGAAACACATCCAAGGTTTTTAAGAACATTTCTGGGGGTACTGCTAATGGAGCAAACAGCCCTGAAAATGGCCGCATTCTGTCACTCACTCATGCGCCAAGCAGCCTCCCGCCAGAGTGATGGCAGTAACAACATTCCACCACTAGAGGGAGAACCTTCCAGCAAAGCACTGGCAGCTCTACCGATACGATACGACTCTATTTACCATAATATAAATACTTACTATAGCACTAGAGTGAAACAGAACAAATCTATACGCATTTGAAAGGAAAAAAACAAACGTTTGGTCACATTTTCTCACAAATGTTGCCGCAAATTTTTTAAAATGACATCAACCAGTAAGATATATGAATAACCTCGCCTATACAAGTAAATAAAGCAGTCAGTAAAAATATTTAGCAACATAAAAAAAATTCATAATGATGAACAATGGCTCATAATATGTTTCTAAGCGTGCCAAAAGTGCGTGGCATGTTCGATAAGGGGGCGACTCATCTTGTGACTAGAGCTGGAGATTGAACAGTAAAATGGTGGCCTGAAGGTGTCCCAAACCACAGGGGGTCAAACGGGTTATTGACCTCACGCCCAAATCGGAGTCGCACGGGGAGGGACGGATTAGCGGGGGCCGGTGCCGTGATGATTTAGGGGTGACCGCTGAACCCCCCCAGGGTCCTGACCACTGACCTGTCCTTCAACACCCCTGATGACTGGCTACAGGAACCAACCAGCCCCTAATCTTTCCCAAAACAGACCGTTCAGGATTCATTTTGTCCAGAGTGTTTGTGTTTCAACAGGCGTGCTTTTCTGAGCACTGTCATCCACACGCACGAGCACTCATAAATATGTCTGCACATAATTTGCATAGACTGCTTTGTTGCTGCTTTCGGTTGTGTTGATCAGATTAACCTACAGGGTCCAAGTTAAACTACGCGGTCTCTCCCTGCACTTGGAACTGTACTTCCCTCTAGGGTTTTCAAAACACTTGTTCCTGGTTATGGTTGTACACTTGCTCTGGATAAGAGCGTCTGCCAAATGCCTGTAATGTAATGTAATATATGACTATATATATTATATAAGAAAGAGCGAGACAGAAAGATACTGATATAAATGAGTTATATGAGTTGGAAACATGTAAAAGTGAAAGTTGTAGTGTGCCCTACGGGTGACATTCAGCCCGATGTCGGAAACACTGATAAGAGAGAGCGAGCGAGCGAGCGGGAAAGCGTGCTCCCCTTACCGCTTCTGTGATGGCGTCATTATGCCGGAAACCTTGTCGTCGTAGAACTTCCTCATGGCGAAACGGTCAAGGGCCTGATCCGCACTGTGGGGGGGGGGGTTATGGTTAAAAATCACTGACAGGTACACACTGTAGATGCGATGCATAAGAGGGCACATGTACTGTACCCGGCAGAAGAAAAGTTTTCATTTTTTTTCTGATATAATACACGTGCCTTGAAAATATTACTTGTTTTATTTTAACTGATGTCCCTGGTAGTATAGGTTTCAGCACAGCAGAACATATGGTTCTCACGAGGACATCTGTGCCCTACAGGGGACAACAATGAATTGCGGGCTCTGAAGAGGATAAGGGCCAGGGAGTCAGAAAGCCTCTAAGTCCACCTGAGCTGGGTTTATATCACAGCAATGTTAGAGACTATGTGAGCATGCATACACACACACAAGCTCACAAACAAACACAAACACACACACATAGGAAAGGAGGAATGTCTGAAATGTAAGCAGAGGGAGGGGGGGGGTAGCAACAGGATAAACAAACAAAACTTAAGGCAAACACTGGGTGCTGAGAGTACCCACAATGCAACAGAAATAAACTGACGCAAAGAAAATAAAACCTTGCTTTCTTGCAACAGCTTTTTCTTCTTGACTCACTGTGATCTTTCCCATAATCCCTCATACACACATAACACAGGGCAGCCAATCACCGCATCTGCTGCCAGTGACAACCTCATCAGCCATTTGGTCACATGTCACATGTAGACATCCTGGCACTTTGCCACACGTGCGCATAAAATAGGTGCAAAAATAAAATATAAATGCCCAAAAAAAAGAAAGTCACCCAGTTTTTCGGGTCTCGGATTGAGGGTCGGGGGGGGGGGGGGGGGAGTTCTGCCGTAATTAGCATCGTGGGCGTTGATTAATAGCTGGTATACTGCTACACCAGGCTGTGGCAGGAATGCTGCTTGAAGACCTTTAACACGCAGACAGTCACAGCATGTGTTTTCCCTGTATGAGATTCCCATGGCAACACAATCCGGTCCAAGCAATGCCAGCTAAGTTCAAAGTCCCCCTCAATCACCTCTCCCGAGCTTAACTTCACAGAGACTGCCAGCCTCTTTCCATTTCACATTTCTCAACATCTAATAACTCTGTGTGCCATTCACTTCCTGTCCTGCTGACCAGGGGTCTGACATCAAGGGCATATTTAATTATTTTACAAGGTAATTAACAAATTCACTGATATTATATTATATTATATTATATTATATTATATTATATTATATTATATTATATTATGAGCTAACAATGTTCTCTGAGATTAAGATATTTCAGGAGTTATGTTTCACTTTCAATTACTCTTCTCACGCAACTCAGTGAGCAAAAGCTGTACTCGAGACACCTAGACGGGTGAACTGAGCGACGTTTTGACATAAACAGGCTTAAGCCCAATATAACTCAGGTTTTATCCAGACATACTGTGGACTCGCTGCATCCTAGTCGGCTGGAAATCTTCCGCTTTTCAACCAAACGGAGCCGGGTTTTCACCAGAATGCCTAGAGTCCGTTCCACCGACTTCACCACAAAAATGTTCACTAGGAAGCTGTACTGGACGACCAGAAGTCATTTTATTTGAAATATATTATTTGAAATTTATTTGAAATACATTAATATACTTTGCTCTTTTCTCTCTGCTCCTCTGCTTTACTAACGTAATACCTCCAGATAATCAATAACTGGGAATAGGACAGTACCTGATATCACTCGTAACAGAAAACCGATTCAACGGCTATCAATCGCCGATGTAGATCTGCTGACACAGACGCACTGTATACAACAACAATCTGACTTATTTCGCTATAACGTTTGTAGCTTCTGCTAATTTCTCGTTGTTATCCCTAGACTGGATTTTATAACAGAAAATCTTTTTTTTTAAATTCCCATTTAAACAGTAAACAAAAACCAAGCAGGAAACAAAAAAAAACCCAAAAGAAACCGCAGAGGTACATTGTTGAAGGAGTGTTTGGCTGAGGATTACCTGGCTGAAATGTTGGTGAAGTGCACGTAGGAGGAGATGATCACTCCGATCCGGCCTTTTCCACCCTGAAAGAATAAGGGATGAGAAGCGAGGCTAAATTAAAACGATGTAACGTGCATTAGACAGGCGCTCCTGCGCAGAGCAACTACACACGCAGCTCTCATTTTAACAGTGCGTCCATGTCACAGAGCTGGATGTATACCGAAGCATTTCGGGGGACTGAGCTAACGACCTGTGAGGGTACAAGAACAGGTCCTTAACCGTTACTCTACACTTGGGGTGTTCAACCAGATTCCATCCAGAGACACCCCACCCAAGACTCAGAAAAAAGGTTTCATAAAAGACTGTAGAATGAGGATTTGTGAGTATCATTTCAGACCCTGCACCACCCCCTCCTAAAAACCCAGGTACTGCACGACCACCCCAGTGAGACACAGTATCATAATAAATGACAGAAAAAGTTTTTTTCTTTCAAGAATGGGAGAAGGTGATTGGATGGTGCCAGCATAACACATTTCTCCATAACTGAAAATGTTCAGGAACTGAACTGTGCGCAGAGTTAATGTGCAGCAGATTTTATAGAGAACTGTCCTTCTCCTAACAGAGAGCATTTTTTGTGCTCTCAAAGGGCAGGTCAATCGGTGCTGGTTAAACAGTGTTTGTTTATTCTTAAGTGTCAATATAATAACATTGCCGTTTGCTTGAGCCAAAGTAACTATGTTGCCTTTTTGTTTACCTTTCTGTGTTCCTTGCCTATCAACCATGGGGCTGTAAATGATATATAGTACATATTGGCCTGCATATCAGCACTGATAAACTAATGGAATGTGTTTACTGACATAAATTTTGTTTTCGTCAATAACTGATGTTGCCTGGTTACGACTCTAGCCTTCCTGCCAGGCTGGGGTGGACCGGGCTGGGGTGGGGTTATGCTGGAGTTAGTTTTTGCGAGCCCAGATGGATGAAGCCTTAGGCCTAGCACCAGAGCCCTACAGGTTACAATCACATTATTTACAGCCCACTGGTCAAAAGGCATCGTTTTGAAAACCAGTGAAAGGGCTGACTATGAAAGGTGGCCAGTGTAGCGTGATGGTGAGACACGTGAGCTCCCAGCTTCAGGGTTAAAGGTTTCCAGGTTGGGCACTGTCATTGAGCTCTTTAGCCAGGCACTTAAACTGAATTACTCAAGGAAATATTCAGTTGTATAAATTATGTGATGAATAACATAAAATAAAAATCCTGCTAAATTCCTGAAATGTAGAGACAGGAACACCAAGTTCAAACCCTGATTTCAGCCACAATCCAAATCAAATACGTTTCCACACATATCAGCACGCGTGACAACGCATAAAAGTAATCACAAGTCAAACACTGTTTCACACTTCCAGAGAACAAATTAAATGTTTGCACAGGTACTGGTAACTGCAGAGCTGTGAATACGTCTGTGAATTATTAAAGAAATAAAGCCTGGAATCAATCAGTTTTTCATTGGATAGAAAACAATCAGCGAACAATTTCCAAAAAACAAAATGTTGAGTAAGGAACGGCCTCCCAAATAAGTCACATGTTAATGACACTGCTGTATTGTAGGTCTGAACCCAGGTCAATGGGGAATTAAGCAGCGATGAAACGTGCTTTGCCCTTAGGTTCACCTGACAAATCTGAGCATGTGTTATTCAGTGTTTGTTCATTTCTTGCATCAATGCACTGGCTATCTCTGGACTTCCGAAGCAGTGTAGCAATAAGCGGTGAAGGTCATTCTGAGACTGCGCTGAACGAATGCCATGCAAATTCAATGCAATCTTCTAGTGGCTTGTGTTAAGTTTGTTAAAGCGTCTTTCACAACGTTGAGCCCAAAGTGCTTTGACAGAATGCCTGACAGAGCACTGTGATTGGACAGAATTGCTGACAAAGCACTGTGATTGGACAGAATGGCTGTCAGAGCATTGCAATTGGACAGAATGCCTGACGGAGCACCGTGATTGGACAGAATGCCTGACAGAGCACTGTGATAGGCCAGAATTCCTGACAGAGCACTGTGATTGGACAGAAGGCAGGCCCCAGGCTGTAAGGCACACGGTAGAGTGGAGAAGCTGCATTGTGATGTCAGGGGGGCGGGTGTTCCGGTGAGGGGCGAGGGTTTGGCAAACCCACCCTGCAGTGGATGACCACCACGTGCTGGGCGTTGGCGTTGAGCCAGTTCTCCATGGCCTTGCAGATGGTGCAGATCTTATCCAGCGGAGGGGCGTGAAGGTCAGGCCAGCCCATGTCCAGGGTCTGCAATGACACAGCAGCGCCCAATTCACACAAGCTAACAGAGCGGGGATAACACACAACCATCCGTCAGCTAAACGCACGCGCATGCGCACACATGCACACACAAACACACACACACACACACAAACACACGCGCACACACCTATACACATACACACACACACACACACAAACACACGCGCACACACCTATACACATACACACACACACACACACACACACAAACACACGCGCACACACCTATACACATACACACACACATGCACACACACCTATACACATACACACACACACACACACACACAAACACACGCGCACACCCCTATACACATACACACACACACACACACAAACACATGCGCACACACCTATACACATACACACACACACACACACAAACACACGCACACACACCTATACACATACACACACACACACACACACACAAACACACGCACACACACCTATACACATACACACACACACACACACACACAAACACACGCACACACACCTATACACATACACACACACACACACACACACACAAACACACGCACATACATCTATACACATACACACACACACACACACAAACACACGCACACACACCTATACACATACACACACACACACACACACACACAAACACACGCGCACACACCTATACACATACACATACACACACACACACACACACACACAGACATGTGCCTGTATACCCGCACACACAGACAACAAGCACACAATCACATGCAAACACACGCGCACACAAACAGGCAAACACACATGCACACACACACACAGACGTGTGCCTGTAAACCCACACACACAGACAACAAGCACACAATCACATGCGCGCACACACAGACACATGCTCACATGCTTTTCCAGCCTTTAACTTAACACCAGATACTGTACGTTCTCAGGTTAGCTGAACATGCTACCTCAGTAGCAGTGGGCTGTGCTAACAGCATAGTGGTACTTAGCACTTCCTGCTACAGTATTGCCGACCCTGTGAGCGTTACTTATCCTTTTCTGTAGCAACCCTGCTTTTACTGACCTATTTGAGTGCACTTGTGCACTTTATTCCATAAGTTGCTCCGGATAAAAACCTATTCTAAATCCATGTTATACAATGTAATGTAATGCAGCAGGGCAACAGAGGGTTTACACTGTAAATGTATCATGTTATAAAATCCTCACGTTTTACATTAGTCGATCCGTTCCCCGACTTTTCCATTTAGTGCCATCCATGAAAAGTTCATGCATAAGTTAATGGAAACACTGAATTCTAAGGATCGTGATATCAAAGGCAGATTACCGTATTACAAGATATTATCGCAAGTTTCGTTTACCTTCATGTCTCCTGAACATTGTGTCCTTTCATTTATCTTTGAAGACCACATAACCACATTCAAGTAGAACACTTTTTTTTTGTCAGGTGTTTGCTACAGAAGGTCTACATTCCCCGCACGCACTGTACAGTGCCACACGTACTGTACTCTGTACACATTCCACCTAATGTTACGAAACATGCCTGAGAGTTTACAGAAAAGGGCAAATACCTTGGGATTCATCTTGGTGAGATCGTATCTCCTCTCTGACAGGTTAATGACCTGCGAGGTGGAAAGAGAAGGCAGTAACGATTAGGCCCCTCGTTTAAGAATTCCGCTCTTCGAGCTGCGAGACGTTCTGGGTCATGTGACATCTCTCCAGGCAGCGGGCCCGGCGTAAGGAACAGGACACAGAGCAGGTCGGTAGAGAACACCTGTCAACGACCTCACGGATTGCCACAAAGGTGTTCAAAGGTGAGTTTAGGAGATTAGTCAGTTCTCACGCACACTTTCACAACCTGCCTCAACACACGGTCACCGGGGCTATTCGTTCATTTCAGATTCCTGAACCGTACTGTCTGTATAGTCAGATGAAAATTTCACCAATATTTCCAAAGCAGGGGTGTCTGTGTGTCTTTAAAGGCAAAGGTATCCGGAGGCAAAGCGGAGCAGTAATTTATAAATTCAAGACCATAATCTTTGTCACAATGAAAACAGTTCAGCAAAAGTAGCAAAAAGAAATCAGCAACAACAAAAAGGTTTGTTTGTTAGCACTGGGGGAAAAAAAAAGAAACACACATCTTTTAAAAAAAGTTCTAAACGTTTGACGAACCCGTATAAGGGTGTAAGGACACGCCCCTCAGGTGACCCTGCGCGGGCAGGCGTCCGCTCACCAGGTAGTTGTCGGCATGCTTGGACCGGAGCATGCGCGTGACGTCCTGCAGGTTGTGCAGGTAGGTCCCCTCCGAGCAGCCCCGGGGGAAGGACACGGCGATGACGCGCTCCGTGACGTAGGTCAGGTCAAGTTCGTATCCCTCCTCCATCGCGGCATGTGTGGATCGGCTGCTCTGTGCGCTGCGGCGGGAGGGAAGGGGAGGCGTGTGTGGATCGGCTCCTCTGTGCGCTGCGGCGGGAGGGAAGGGGAGGCGTGTGTGGATCGGCTGCTCTGTGCGCTGCGGCGGGAGGGAAGGGGAGGCGCGTGTGTGGCGCTACCGCTTGGTATTCAGGAATTCGGAATGGCTAGCCTTACTTCAAGAATAATAATAATAAGCCTCATCATCCATCATCCTCATCCATTTTTATTATTATTAGTAGTAGTACCAGTAGTAGTAGTAGTAGTAGTAGTAGTAGTAGTAGCAGTAGTAAATATTTATTATTAATGATAGGCCTAATATAAATATTATTTTTAAAATATCATTGAATGTCAGGAAGGTGAGATGTATGTAAAGGAAGCATGAAAATGGCAGGAAGTGAAAGGCAGAAATATAAAACGTAACCTTAAGATGATGATACCAGTTTCCCAAAAGTACCCCTCTGTCAGGTGCCAGCATAAGCACAGTCCACAAAGGACACCCCCCCCCCCCCCCGCCGCCACCCAAAAAAAAACCTCCCAATAACCCCAACAACTCCCCCTCTCTTCCACCCCCGACCCCACAATCTCCTGTCAGCCTGACTTCCTGTCAGCATCCACCCCCCCCACCGTGACTCTTATCGGCACATCTTGGTTTTTCCAGCTAATTCGGGCGGGCGCTTTGGCACGCCTGCCCCGTGTGGGAAGTGTTTACCTACCCAACCGCTGGCCGGGCCGCGGGCTCGTCATCACACAGTGTCCTTGAGCCCAGGGGCGTATGGGGGGGGTTGAGGGGGGGGGATAGTGGGGTTAAGCACATCACATGCTGATCTGTCACCATGCCCTGAAGGTTGTTGGCCTGAAGGCAGGGCTGGGAGTGGTTTATGACACCTCCCTTCCCCCCCCATAACCCCCCCCCCCCCCCCCCTCAAACATGGAAACAGTTTGTGTTCATATTCTCCCGCCTGAACACCCGCCAGCCACACGCAACGGTATGTGCTGGAGACGACAAAGGGCCACCCAAAGGAGTGCCCCCCCCCCCCCCCCTTCCTCCAAATTAAACATCTACAAAAGTTTTTAAATTATTTTTGCATTAATAAGGAAAAAACGTGTGGTTAAGATGAAAATTTTCAAATCAACAGAATCAAACATCAGGTCTATGTTAGTATTGTAGTAGTGCACACTAGTCTGGCCTACACGTCACATTTACTTTCTTCTCGTCGAGCAGAGGAATAGATTGCCCTCCCTACTAGCTCAAATTATTATGATAAATTAAATGTTAAAATGTTGGAAGGAATATTAAATTCCCAGACGTAAACAACCCACAGGTAGGTTATTCTCTCTGTCTTTTTACTGTTGTTTCACCTTTTTATTGTTATACGAAGAGGTAAACATCGTAAGAACGTCCCGCATATCCTTACATTTCAGCGCGTGAGAGGACGACGCTCCAAACCAACGTGCGAAATGGAGCGATCTTGCCTGTCATCCGATAAAATACATCAATCCGTAGACTTCATTGCGCAACCAACCAGCGTTTATTTTACTACGACTTTCTTTCATTAACTTTCCGTAATCCCGCAGTGCCCGAATGAGACCATTAATTAAATTGGACGCAGCCTGCAGGATCTGGTCAAATACCTTTAAGCTGACTTTGAACTACAGGAGCGGGTAATAAGACAGCGATGTGGACAGAAGTGGATAATGACCTTACTTCACATCAGATGAATAGACTCAGTGTGAGCGGGTCGCCGCCGGTGCTAGTGGTTGGGTTCACGGAGAGAGTCACGCGGGGTCCTCAGAGAATCAGGGAAGCGAGCACCCCGCCGGAGAGCTTACGATAATAAATATCCCTGACGCCGAATGGGAAGGAGGCGAGAAGTGCTGTCCACATTCGGTCACTTTCTAAGTAGTTTGGGGGGTGGAAAAAAACGACGGTATTGTTTTACTAAGGGCAGGGTTGTTTGAGTTCAAAATTAGCCGAAGCGTGCGATAATAATCAGACAAACGCAAGCATAGCCGATTTACTCATATTGCACTCACGTGAAAATACGTGTGACCGTGAGTGCACAAAGGATTCGAAGTATTTACTGAGATAAAACAGGTAGTTCACCATATACACGTGCATTTAATCTGATGAAATTAAATATACATATAAAAATCTGTAAGGACCAGGCTGTTTGTGAAATCATAAATGTTCTGGAAGTCCCACACCAATACATGTAAAATAATAATAATAATTTAAAAAAAAGGTTAACGATTAACGTGAAACACAAAAGTTTCCAAACATCATTATTTATTTTTGTACCTCATAACACTATACTAGTGTATGTCTGGAATGATGGCGTTTGCATGTTGAATGACCATTCATCTGTTGCCATGGAAACTGCGGCCCCATGCAAATGGACATTGGTTACTTCTTATGTCGTTTGGATTAAAGTGAGCATAAAAAGTAACCAGTGTCCATACATGAAAACCACTTAATTAACTGGAAATAATTGTCATTAATTGTGAAACAACTGCATTAATTGTGAAACAATTGCAGTTTACAATAGCAGTCTGTCCATTAGCACTGACCTGATAATATTATGAACAACTGCTATTTGTTTTGTTCACTGCAGTTGTTTCAAAATGAATGACACAGATTCCAGTTGAATTAGATTCTAATGTGCTTTTCATTTATTCATAGGGATCACTAGTGAACTCTAACACTAAAAAAAAAAACCTAAAATCTAAAAAAAAAGATTCTCAGCAAATGCATGATCCTGGAAAGCATTTTGTGAACTATGAGAATCAGCAATAACATCGGCATGACAACAGAACAGCATGGTTTAGCTCAATGAACCTCACTCAAGGCACAGGATGACATTGACACATCCTTGTCTCTTTTGCAATTTGTAGAGATATATAGATTTTCATGTTTTTAATGATCATTTGCATGTTAGTTTCTCACAGGCATAGATTAATTTGTGCTTCAAACTATGAATATGCTGCAGAGTTTTTTTTTTTTTTTAAATGATTGATTAGAAATTCAGGAAAGTGGGGTGTTTCAAGCCTATTGAATGCATGATACTGAACTGTTGCAAGTTTCATTTTGCTTTTGACACAATTTGAGCAGCACTAGTGCTGGACTCCTGTGATCACCACCTATCTAATGGAATTCGGAGTTTAAACGAGCAAAGCTGGTGCCCAAACCCCCAGGGATTAAACAGCACAGCTGAATTTAAATAAATTTAAAAAACATTTAAACAAAACAAAAAAAACATTCACTTTAGCAAATATAAACTGCATCCTCAAAGTCCTTGATCAGCCTTGCTCTGGCATGCAATCGTGTTATCGCATTCTTTAGTGTTGTTTTTGTTTCGTTTATTTTGAGTAGCATGGTCTTGTGGTGGGGGGGGGGGGGGTTGGTTAGGTGTAGGTATTTCTTCCTGCAGGGCAAGAACAAACAGTGGTTGATGAGGTGTTAGAGGCCCACACACGGCCGCCCCCCCCCCCCCCCCCCCCCCCTCGCCCCCCACCCCCCCCGTCCCGTAACTGGAGGCTCACCCGTAAGCTCGCCTGACATGCCGCGACAGGCCGGCGGGAAGATGCGGCAGATTAGAGCGCCTCAGCCGCCCTGCTCGCAGAACGCATCGCCCCCGCCCACCCCCCCTCCCCCCTCCCCTCCCCGGGAGTGTGTTTTTGCGTAAACGCCTGCCCCCGCCACCCCAGCTGCCACCGCCATCGGCACAGAGCCGAAAAAAAATATGCATCGGAATGGTTCATAATGGCTGCATCTCTCCCGGAATGACACCCGTCGAAGCCCGCCTTGTAGGAGAGGCCTTCTCGACCGCCCGCCCGCCCCCCCCCCGCCCCCCCGCCCCCCACCCCACCAAACCCCCGGCCGACGCCTTTTGGCCGCTGTCTGGGATAGGAAGGAGGGGCCTACCCAAACACTCCAGTGTCCGCTACAAAAGTCTCACAGCTATAAATATGCGTTGAGGAGTGTTAACGCACCTTGGGTTGTGAGGTCGGTGCAGCATAACTGTTAGGGAAGTGGCTTTGGAACCCTGATGTTGTTGGTTCAATGCCCAGGTGAAGCACCGGTGCAATTAACCTTGAGCATGGTACTTAGCGTGAATTGCTTCAGTACATATCCCACTGCACACATGGAATTAAGAGGAACGTCTGCTGAGTAAGTCATTCTGGATGAGAGCGTCTGCCACATGCTGCAGATCTGACTGTAATGCAAACGGCTGAGCTTGTCTGTGTACGAGATGTCACCACAAGCATTGAGCAACATACACTTCTTACCCACATTTTTATGCAGCCTATCACAGCAAACACACACACAGACACACACACAGACACACAAACACAAACACACACGCACATGCACAAACACACACACACACAAACACGGACACAGACACACACACACACGCACACAAACACGGACACAGACACACACAAACACACACACAGACAAGCACAAACACACACACAGACACACACAAACACACACACACACACACAAATGCGTGCACACACACGCACACACCTCACAGACACGTTAAATAATGCAACATTCCCATCAGTGGCAGCCATCGGAGAGGCAGTGAAGCAGGGGGGCACGGGTACGTTATCAGGCTAAGGAACATTTAATGTGTTTTGACAGCTGCAGGTGAGACTTCACTGTGGTATTTTAAGCTGAATTGCTGGTACAAGCCAACCTTTGGTTGTGATTCTTTGGTGCTTTCAAAGATTCAGGAAACACAAAGCTTTCTTCCCGTTAAATGCAGACCTTCAATTCTGCCTTAAGTCAGTTACCACTCGTTAGAGATTCAAGACATTGTTTTAGGAATGTCATAATTAAAACCATGACTTCCACCTTCCATCTATATTTTACTCTCAGAAGGTAAGATAAAATTTATTTCCCAGGTTAAGACTGTCTTAAGTCTTACCAGAGAGGAAAAGAGGGGAGTAAGAAACTGAAGAAACGGCTCATAGGAGGAGAGGTCATATACCTTCACAAAAACACTTAAGACCAGATATTGCAACAGCCGTCTGCACGTGCAACCACGGTGACAAGATAGCAAAAAAAAAAAGGAAAAAAAAAAAACTGCGGTTAGAATCAAAACAAGAGACTAGAGTGTATCAAAGCCGGACGCTGAAAACAGATGAGAAACTCAGTTTGCGCTACTAACCGCACATCCAGGTTCGGGGAAGCTCGGCCGCACGGTGCGCGCGCGAGCGCGAGCGCAAGCCAAACACGGCTTCAGAAATTAAAAGGCGAGATAATGGCAGTTGGCCGTTTGATCCTTTTAAAAGCAGTTAAGAGGCAAAACCGCCGTCGAGGAAACGCGAGGCGATGCAGACGAGACACACCTGCGGGGGCCGCTTTGAACTTCAGTATTACTCACATTAATACCGCCCCGCTCGCGCGCGCACACTCACTTCAGGCAGGATCTCCTGCGGGGTTTCTGAGCTCACCAAGAGAAGGTAACAGAAGCGGCTCATTCTCCCTCTTTTTGCCCGGCAACGTCGCCATGACATTTACTGGGCTCCGGACTCCTTTAGAAATGTCTTCGCATAAAGGACCAGACGAGAAAGGCAAACTCTCTTCTTTTTCAATGAGATGGGCCGTTTTCCCCCTACCCCTCTGTCACTTGAACTGGATTGCGAATTGTTACAAGTTCCGAGTGTTTAGGTCATAGGATTATACCAGGACCACATGTGCTTTTCAAATAAAAATAAAAATGGCATACAAATATTTCAGAAATCACAGATACAGACATGGGTGACATGAGATATTTACGGATAAAATGCAGGAAAAGTTATATATCTTCTATCCAAATTGTAACGTGAAATTGCCAGAAAAATGCACTTCAACTACCTGTTCGATTTTTTATTAAATTAGTATGGCATATTTAAGAAGTATATACTTCAAGACCATTATACAATATAATGTGTCATTGTCAGCTGAATAAATGCATCAGAAATTAAGTGATTTATTAATTTGATTCTGGTATTGTTCTTTTTGCAAAAAAAAAAAAAAATTCTTAGAAACTCCCCTCTTAACCCAGATTATACCTTTCTGCGAAAGCGTCCAACAATGTTATGTGACTATAAAGGGAACCACTTTCCTTGTGGCTTTATAGGCGGGGGGGGGGGTTCGGGGGGGGAGGGGGGGGGGGGGGGGGGCTGGGGGTGTGATTCAGCAGCGGGCCGCTCTTTTGGATTTAGGGAGATGATCACCGAGCCCGTTTGAAATCCCAGCCAGGGCTCAGTCTGCGGTTTGCCCACACACCTCCACAAGCTGCCTGCGATTCAGGTCATGCCCCAGACAGCGCACACGTGCGTGCTCCCCCCCCCCCGCCCCCCCCCCCAAAAAACCCCACCCAGGGCGATGCGCATGCACGCACGGCTGCGAGCGAGGGAGACTGTCTGTGGGTGCGTGACCCCGTCCCGCCCCAAAACGCGGGGGCGAGATCACAGGACGATTCATTCCTCCCTTTTGAGCTCCCGGGCCTCACCTGGGATTTCTATCACCGAAGGGCGCTTTTATTATCCTGTCTGAATCTGGTCCGTCCAGTTTATCGGCACGCTACTGTCTCTGGCACGGAATCCGCTTTGCGCCACCGGTCGCAATCGCTTCACACTCGTTCGCCTCAGACACCAGAGACGAGCGACGCGATAGGTGCGCTTATCAGGGAAGAATATTCCCACAACCTCCAGTACCCTGTTGCCCTGTGGGAAATGTAGTTTTTTGTTTTGTTTGTGGGGGGGTCTTTAATCAGGCCCCGAAAAAAAAAAATCCAGCAGGTAACGCAGTAACAGGCGTGTGCTCAGAAAACAAAGGAACACGGGAGGGCTGGTGTCCATGGGGCAGGGTTGAGCCAAAACTCCCCAGTCATGTGACGCACGAGCAAACAACAGATAAGAAAAAGCACGTGAATGTGACCTTAAAACCTGGACTCGACTTGCTTAAAATAATTCTATCAATTCTCCCCTGGGAGTTCCCGAGCTCCCTCTGCATCTTCAGGAAAGAGAAGAGGAAGAGGTACAGTCCAGCCCCTGGGAAGCCACCGCCGTGTGGATATTATGCAATGATTGGCCAGCGAAAGCCGAGGCCTGAGCCTTGATGTCACAGTCTATCGTTTGTTTCCTGTTTGGCTTCGCTGATTTGCGTTGCTTTTTTTGCACCCATTCACGGCTGCAACTCAAACAAACAAACCCGCCATTTCGGAAGACAGGAGCTCCGGGCCATGCGTGTATTCTTAGCCTTGTTTACCTTATGCTTTTGGACATTTTTTAAGACTATTTGTCTCGACGTTCTGCACAAAACAGTACAATTAGGCTCACAATCGCTCATCCGATCCCCCCTCCCCCCGTGTCCCCCCCGTCCCCCGCACAAAATAAAAAGGGGTGCTCAGCCTCAGCCAAAAAAAGGGCTCCCAAACTAACAATTCCCATATTATCTGCCCCTTTCCCAAAGTTATAAAGGAATGCGTTCCAAAATGGATTAGGTTTTTTTTTTTTTTTTTTAAAGCCCTTTCTTTTCCTGCAAACTGCCATTTTAATGGGTTGCACATGCTGGCAGTGACACACACAGTTCTGCCCTCGGTGTCTAAGTGTGTATCTGAAGCTGATCACTCTGCCACAAGTCCCTCCTCTGGATTACTCCTCTGAAGAGAAGGTTTTCTGCGAGGTTTATTCTAAAATTCTGAGCCAGTGTTCTAGAACTCCATTGCTTTCAATTACCAGTGAGTGATTGTTACATCAGCATTAGAACATTCAGTTAAGAACATTCCGATCACATACTTGTCACACCTTAAAGGCTTAACGGATCTGTCCCCTGAGAGGAGTCCCGCACAGAACCTCACGTCCGCACGGCGATCAGGTACTCCGGATCAATCGCTTTCCGAGACCAAACACTTTAGCAACTCTGAGTCCTCTTATCAGGCCCAGAAAGAGAGAGAGAGAGAGAGAGAGATAGAAAGCAAGAGATAGAGAGGAGAGAAGAGCCCCAGGTGAGGAGATAAACACAGGCTATTACAGGTAGAAGGGCCTGGGAAATGAGCTTAAATGGAACTTCTTACATGTCATTAACAATGGCTGTCTAAACACAGCCTCCAGGCTACCACATACCAAATGCCAGCTGTGTCAGGGACCAAGAGTGCCAAAGACAGCTCCGTCACCCCCCTCCTCCACTGCCACTGCCACCCCACACCCCCCCGTCCCACAACTCCCTCTACCTCTACCCCCGACCCCCCAATCGCTGAATTTTGTTTAAAAAAAGAAGCCATAACTGTATAACTTGAGTTTGTTGTCATAAATGCAGCTACAGCTTCATTTTTTATAACATTCAGAGACCAATGCTGCCAAAACTGCCCCCTCCCCACTTTTGCCAGTCCCACTCCCTCTACCCCGGCCCTCCCCACCCTCCCCCCATCTCTCTGCATTTTGATCAAATGAAGCAGTAACTGCATATCTGCACACAAGCTCAGACCATGGCACTGTGCAAAGTACAGGCAGCTATGCTTAAAGGCCTACCTACAACCCCCCCCCCCCCCCCATCAAACCCCCCCTCCCCACCCCCAGCAGCCCTGCGCCCAGCCTCCTTCGCCTCCTTCAAAAAAAGCTCAACAGAGCCAAAGTAAATAAAGCGAGCAAAGCACTTTTTTTTCCACGTGGGGCTTACATATTTCCACTTCACCTATTCAGAGCCTGTAATAAGAAGTGATTAAACGCAGGGAGGCTGGAGGGTAGAGAGAGGGAGAGAGGGAGAGAGGGAGCGAGGGAGAGAGAGGAAGAGAGAGAAAGAGAGAGAGAGAGGGGGAGGACAGAGCACTTGCAACCTTGTAATTGTGCTGCAGAGTGAAAACATGAAATGCTTCAGTCAGTTTAACACAGAGGTACCGTTGCGCGGAGCAGAAAAGGTCACTACTCTTTACCTTTACCCGCAGGATTTGGGGTGATGCGCGGTGGTGCCGGGTCGCGGTGGCGGACTGAGGTGGGGTGAGGGGTTGGTGCGCAACTGTAGTAGTCCTTCAGGCAGAGTAACACTGGCAACAAAAAATAAATATGTCCAGAAAAAAAAAAAGAAAAAAAAAAATCCAAAAAGTTATGTGGAGGAAAAGCAGCAACACAGAAGGTTGACGGGGAGAGGGGGTGTGGGGACAAGGGGGGAAAAAAAGTTGTAGATCCTCTCAGTGCAGGCTAAGCTGGAAGAGATCTGAGATGAGAGAGAAGTAGAGAGAGAGAGTACTGAGCACTCTCTGTGTGTACTTTGCCCTGACTGATCCCGCTGAGGGGCAGGCAGCCCTATGAAAAGTCTGCTGTGTGCAAACGGAACCTCCCAAGCCTTCAGACGACTCCCTCCCTCTCTCTCTCTCTCTGAGCGGGAGCTAGCGCACCACGTCCTCCTGCTCCACCTCCTCCTCCTGCTCCTCCTGACGCCGCTGCCGCTGCTAGCGTTTGCTGGTGTCGCTGCTGCCGGTGCCGCTGCTGCCGCCGGTGTGCGGCCGGGGGATTCTGGAGCAGACAATCCTCCCTCTGTGTAGCTTCCTTAACTAGGCTGGTCCCTCCCTCTCCCGAGTCCCATTAGCGCCAGAGCGTGCGTGCGTGTGTGTGCGTGCGTGTGTGTGTGTGTGTGTGTGTGTGTGTGTTGGGGGGAGGTGGGGAGGGTGTGGATCAGGAGGGCTGAAATAACAGGAAGACAGAGCAGGCACATGCACGCTGCCGGGTTTAGGCAGAGATTTTATAAAGTGTATCATTTACCCAGGTTCCTAAATCGCTGCCCTGTTTCGGTCCCAGGCGCACAATCAGCTCAGAATGACGTTCGCCAGAGAAAAAGGAAAAGAATACTCTTTGTTTTCCCCGCATAGCTTTCTGTTTCTGTTGAGTGGCACTATAAAAAGAGTAGCTTTTTTACACATTAACATGTTGGTGTGTGTGCGTGATCAAAGCCGGCACTGAAACAATAAAATTCAGAGTATAAAAAGTGTATTTTGTTTATTTTATTTTTTTAAAACTGGTGAGTCTACTGAGTTTATTTGCATTTTAAACATACCACATACAAGTGTGTTTGATTTAAAAGTCGATTTTAAAGATAGCAACAGAGACTCAGTGGCCCCTTAAAAAAAACAATGGAAAACTACAAAGGAGACCAGCGCGGGACATGGAAATGTCTACGGCATTTCACAATATATGTAGTATTTACTTTTGGCGTGAGAGCCGCGGTATAAACAAATCTCCTCACCGGTCCTTTTTGGCTGGGTTATACAGTGAGTAAGCCAGGCTGTCATAAACATTATCTCACTATTTTTCCTCCTCCTGGTCAGCTAAAACCGTGTTTACTCCAGTTTAGACACGAAGTTGATTCGTCAAGTCACCAGAAGTGGCAAGAATGAACACTTGGCCTCTAGAAGTGATTTGTAGCCAACCTCCCGTTGAAAAAAAAAATACAGCCTGGATACACAGGCACTAAAAACTTAGCGTGGAACACTCAGAGAGTCTGCCGTT
The DNA here is from genome assembly GCF_013347855.1 of Anguilla anguilla. NCBI lineage: Eukaryota > Metazoa > Chordata > Actinopteri > Anguilliformes > Anguillidae > Anguilla > Anguilla anguilla. Next base: position 64,735,910 of record NC_049204.1, read on the forward strand.
TTGTTGAAGTCAATCAAAAACTGACAGATACAGCGGGATGACGCTGCTTCTTTCTTGATTGTGCTCTTTGCGAAATTATAGGCTATAATATGGGCCGAAACTACTCAGGAAAATGCCCACTGTTAAATCAGCTCTTACGGTCCTGGCTCTGCTCCACGGTAGGCCCACGTGTGCTCAACAGTTTAATTAACACTGGACATTTTCCTGCATTCCAGTCTAGGTCTAAGCAAACGGAGGACTTTAGTCCCTCTGATTTAAATGAATACCGCTGGTATCTATTTTAAATCTGCCGTTTGGTGTCATGAAAGTGAAAGTGTGCTCTTCGTTTTCCCAAATTCACATCTGAAATAACGAAACGTGTTAGACAGGCAAACAATATAATATACATATATAGAGAACAATACTAACAAGAGCTGTGGCATTAGAATGTGAACAAATATAGCAAATAGTTAATGTATTTTTTAAAAATAGAAGAACGTTATCTGTAATCGTATTCATGAAAAAGACAAGCATTTCAACTTGTCATTCATCCACATCAGTCGGTTTCAGTTACAAGCAAGGTACGATAATATATCGAAAGTGACATTGTGGTCACAAGATTTATCACCAGAGCTGCTCAATATTTGTCCGAGGAAAAGATTACTATCGTTAAACATTGTCTAGGAAAGTCAGTAGCCAACTCCAGAGCAATTCCTTAAATCCAGCTGCAATAGGCTAATCGTGACATCACGGTCCAAAAGGAATTGTTATATTGCCTGTACATTACTCGGATTAAATTATCCTAGGGCGCAGACGGCCTCATAAATTAACTCTAAGTCACTGACGATCAAACATTGCCCAGTGATTAGCTAATTATCACCAAATGCATTTGTATTAACCTATCGGATTTGTTTTATTCAGCAGGTCTTTGTTACAGTTAAATGGGTGCTAAACATGCAGGAATCTTGAGTTTTCACATAAATGGACCAGGTAGGTTGACCAAAATATAGCTCATGTCTTACCCGGATATAACCTGGCGCTGCACTAGTCGCTTCGAAAACTTTTTCAATCAAGGGTAGGTCTACACAGGATAATGTTCAGTGTTAATTAAACTACAACAGTTTATACGACTCCAATTGGGACCACATGCACACTACAGTTAATTTGACACAGATAATTTTACTGTGTTGCTGGGATTTCACCTTAACGCCCACAGCCTTTTCGCCACGAAACAACGTTTACTGGGAATGAGCGCATTTTCAGCCAATTTTACTACGCACAGGATGTCTTCCAGATAAATCGGATCACGCCGTCCAAGCACACTTTTAAAAATTTAAACGTGATCTGTCTCGGCTATCTGCACAAAGAAAATTCCAAGACAAAGACGATTCTACAGTTTATTTTAGGCTCATGTTGCAGGTAAGTCGGAATGTAAGCGCCGAAGTCACACAATCAAATCACGTGATACTGTATATCGTTTTAGACCTAATTTCCTCCCATACGTATTTTACCAAAATATTCCGTGGCATTTTAGCGAATTTACCGATCTAGCTGAATTCGATGTTGTGACATCAATTTAATTTAATTTGATTGTAATTTTAAAAACATGTTTCACCACACCCAAAACTTGAGAATGTCTGATGTTATTTTGCATAGTTTAGTGATTTGCATTTTGTAGCAAGTCTCAGTCCGTAATTCGTTCAGCGCGCCAGCGCATCACTTTACTTTCAGACCCTATAAACGTTGATACTACTGCTAGTGCCACCCAGTGGTGAAGAAGAGTGAAGACTGTTCACGAAGGATCTCCAAAGTATTACGAAGAGAAGCTCCCATGCATGTTTAGATGCGGAAAATTGTAAATACAGAAGTAATAGTGAACATTACATTACTTGGATAGCAAAGAAATGCTCATTAGACAATGCAAAATAATACGCTAACTATACGCGGTCTCCCAGTGTCACAGCGGCTGGGGGGTGGAGTTAAAATAAATGTTGAAATAAAAGTTAATATAAGAGTATATTTTAATATCAATATAATATACTTAATATACAGATCTGCACAGTAAAATGTCCGGTGTTAATTCAACTCCAGCAGAGTTTATACGAGTGCAGTATGGATTAAATACACTCTATCAGTATAAAATGTGCTTTATCGGAGTTGGTTGAACACTGAACATTTTCCTTTGTGACATGACAAAGAAACCATGAAAGAAGAAAAAAAAAACATGGAAAGACAGAGGGAAGTATCAGGACTGGTGGCACAGTTCAAGAAATTATAGCACCAGTTAGGCCCCCCCCCCCCCCCCCCCCCCTTCCACTCCTGTGATGCTGTGTGGTCTCGGCTGTGTAAAGCAGTCTTTGATATGCCTGGAGTTGGACTGCGTACCAAAATGCTTCAGCTGTGCTCCAGGTGGGGCTGGTGCAGGTGATGCAACAGGTGCAGGAAACACTATAGGCAGCACTGCTTTGGGGAGAAAAGGGTTTTTTTGTTTTTGTTTTTTCCTTTAAAAAAAAAAAGAGGATCCTCGTGACCCTTTGATCTATCAGGGTGTTGCTAATTGGGAATGTGTGTTAACTTACGTAATCATCAATAAGAAAATTATGACATAAGGCCTTTTTTTTGCAGAGATGTTGCCGTGTATTTTCCGATAACGGCGAGAGCGGAGAAAAAAGCAAAATTTCCAAAACACATGGGTTCAAAGTGACTTTCTTCCGTCTTGAGAATAGTGTGCAAGTGTATGAATAAAGGGATTCAGGAAGTAATAGTCAACTCTGCTGCTGCTGAGGTGGACAATCCAGGTGCAGAAAGTAAAAGTCCTCCCCAGGATTTTGTTCCAATCACCTGTATTTGCTAACCGGCACAATTCTTCAGCCAGGAGGCAGAACTAATCAGCATGAGTGGAAGAAACACTGGGCGGGACTTCTAACTTCTGACCCCCCTGGATGTTCCACCTCTGCTTTGCGATCAATTTGGCTGACAGCCGTGTGGGCGTTCATTCTAGCTCAAGGTGTTACGGATGCTAAATCCATTAAATGCCATCACAACCACAAGCATTTTCCTTGTTTGTGCGTCTGATGAATGAAAAAATGAAACGGTGATACTACCAGACAAGAAGGCACACTTTTTCAAGTGTCCCTGGTCCTGTCACACATTTTCAGTTTCTGCTACGTGTACCAGTCATCCTGGGAGAGGTGAAAGAGATGTTAATTAGCATTATGCTAATTGCCATTGCGTCATACCCATGCCTGTCCTCTGTCTTATAGTTGTCTGATAACCGCTAAAACCAACTCTGGATAGGACTGTAGTTTGTCTGTTTTGTACTTGTTGAAAATATGTAAAGGAAAGGGATCGAAAAGCAGTTATAATCACTTCAAGACCTGGTTGTATTTATGCGTATGTTCATCTCAAAAAATGTAAAAAATAAAAACATTTTTAAAATATTGATTTGCAAAAGGATGACAAAAATAGGCCACTTTATTTAAAGAATCTGTATGGAATTTATTGCAACTAATGAATCAAACAAAGCATCTCAACATGTACTTGTAAGATACATCAATAAACTAAGATGCATGTGTTACTTTCTTATCAAAGCAAAAGAAACATACCAACAGAAACTGAAAACATGAATTAACTGAATTGTTGTATTAATTACCTCCTCCTACTTGAAGATATTCAGTTATGTAACAGCTAAGCCAAAAGCAAAGTAAAAAAGCATCTAATATCTCATGCATCAAATGTAAAAAGCACTTGAAAACAATTAGTTTAAAAAAAAATCCCCAGTGTCCCTAAATAATCCCTTTTCTTCCTGATCAATGCCCAAACCCAGTATTATCAGTTTAAATGTATGTACCAAAGCCTCAACCTTGTGTGTCAATTCCCCACCCCTGGATTCCAAACAGAGAAAAAAAAAAGAGAGAAAAAGAAAAAAAAAATGCAACTTTGTTAAGTGTGGCGCTTAATCTCTCCAGCGTCGGGGGGGCTTGGGGTTTAACTGACGGATCGTGAGCTGAAGGAGTAGTTGTAGCTGTATCTGGAGCTCAGGTCTATGCTGCCTCGACGGGAGCCGGTCCTGGAGCCGCTACGCGATCCGGGGGCAGACGATACGTTGTAGGGGCTGCTGATCCCCTTGGAGGACACGGAGGTGGCCTGGAGCATCTTCAGCCCGCTGCCCTCCTCCACCATGCAGTTGTCCATGGCCTCCTTGTAGGAGATCTTCAGCTTGGTCTTGGGACAGGTCAGGTTCTTGGAGTGATGCCTGGTGTCCTGGAGCTTCTGAGCCGCTCGGCTGTCCAGCCACCCTTTCTGGACGACGTCCTGAAGGGTCCTCCTTTTGCCTATCTCTGGGTCGAACAGGCCGCCCGTCACATACTGGAATTCGAGGAACCTCTGCCCGGCCCCGTACGGCAGCCACCTCTCCTTTATCGCCTCCACCGCCGACATCTTCCGCTTGGTCTTCACGTCCTCGAACCCCAGGTGCGCCTTCTGTGCCGGCTTCAGCTTGGTGGCCATGTCGTCGTCTATGATGCCCTGGCGCGCGGCTTCTTGCACCGAAAGCCTTTTGCCGGTGGTGTGGTCGATGATGCCGCCGGTGCAGGCCTGCGCTTCCAGCAGACGCTGGGCTGTGATGGAGTCCAGTATGCCGCGATTCAGCGCCTCCATGATGGTTATCTTCTCAAGACTGTCCGAATCAAATATGGCCCCCACGGGGCTTTGCTCGTCCAGCACCTCCGACGGGGAAGCCAGGGTAATGGAGATGCTGGCGATGTGCTTCAGCGAGTTCGGGGAGAGCGGCGGCTCCTCTTGCGTGGAGCGGAAATGCTGGCCGGAGCTGACGTACTTTGAGGTGCTGGTGCGCTGCGTGGTGCTGCTGCGCTGTACGGTGGTGGTGTGCTGTGTGGTGCTGGTGCGCTGTGTGGTGCTGGTTTGCTGCGTTGAGCCGGTTTGCTGCGTTGAGCCGGCGTGCTGAGTCGGGGCCGAGCGCTGTGTGGAGGCGCTGAAGGAAGCTTCTATGCTGGTAGAAGCCGCAGGCCGCTGAGGACTCGCCTTGCTGGTGATGATGTCCATGAATTGAGTAAGATTCATCACCTTAGAGCGGTATTTGTCAAATGTGACCTTGTCGATTAGGCCCTTCTCAAGGCAATCCTGGACATCGTACTGGATGCCTGTTTTCCGGTCAATGACCATGTATCGGATAGAGCCGTCAGGGGCTGTGATGGCGATCTCCTCCCACTCACACTCCTGCTCTGTGAGCTCCAGGTAGGTTTCATAGTCAATGAGCTGCCTGTCATAAGCCTCCTTCACTGACATTTCTTTATTTGTGTCTGGGTCCACAATCACCACTCTACGCTTGCGAAGGGTGTTCTTCTGGGTGGACTTTTTCTTTTCATGTAGTGGCAGTAGGACCAATCCTGTTTTTTTGTCAGTGGTGCACCTTTTTTTAAGCTGCAGGTAGGTCAGATTCTCCTCGGTGTTTGGGTCAAAGAAACCCTTTGAGTCGTCATCCTCACTGGTCAGTGTGCTGCTCATTTCCTTGTCGAAGTATCCCCGCTGATACGCGACATCCACATCTATGCGATGGCTAAATTTGGGGTCAATTATGCCACCGCTTGCAATCTGAGCCTCTAGGAGCCTGATACCATGTCCCCTTTCAATGAGACCTGTCTCAATTGCTTGAAACAGGGAGATAAGCTTCTCTGATTTGGGATCTTTGTACCCAGTCACAGCTCTTTCTGCAGACAGGAGTTTGTCCTTGAACTCTTTGCCGACCAGACCTTTCTGTACTGCCTCCTCCACGGTCAGATACAGGTTATTTATGGGGTCAATCACGAATCCCGATGCGGCCTGGGCTTCAAGTAGCTCCAATGATGCTCCTGGTCTGAGTAGTCCTTCTTTCATGGCCTGGTAGATGGGCAGGATCCGACCGTTGGCTTCGTCAAAAATACCCGCGATGCAGGTTGAACCCTGAAGGTATTGCCTGAGCCTGATCTCAATATCCTGGCTTGATATTTTACCTGCTCTTAATTGATCCACGTCTGAAGGTTCGAGCAGGCAGGAGTCTACTAGTTCATTGACAGAGACCTCTCTTCGGAGCCCCTTCACCATGATCGGCTTCTGTGGCGCTGAGAGGAGCAGAAGGCCGGTGGCAGGGTCTGTTCGACACTTGACCTTCAGATCGATGTAGCTGGAATCATCTTGCGTGACAGGGTCAATGTAGCAACGCGGCCTCTTGTTCAGCGCAGAGTAGAGTTCTTCATCGATTAAATCCCGATCCAGAGCAGCATCCTTTGTCAGGAAGACGCTCAGGACGGGGTCAACGATCCCTCCAACGGACTCCTGAGCCTGGAGCAGACGAAGGGTTGTTTCCCAGTCAATCCAGCCCTTCTTCATAGCCTGTCCTGCAGACAGAAGCTTTCCATTGGAGGGATCCTTGAAGCCGGTGCAGGCATTTTCAGCTGTCAACAGCAGGTCTCTGTCCTGGAAGTCTACTAGGTGTTTGGTGACAGCTACATCCACAGCCATTTTTTCGTTTGCTTTGGGATCGATTATGAAGCCTGTTGCAGCCTGTGCCTCCAGGAGCTTGGAGGCACTCTGTGGTGTGAGGAGGTCTTGATTCTTAGCCTCAGTGAAGGACATTCTGCCCTCAGGGCCATCCATGCCGGCAATAGCGCCTGTACCTTTCAGATAGAGCTGGATGTCGAGAGCCACCTCCTGCACAGTCTTCTGGCCCTTGAGCAGCTGGGAAAGTGTGACCTTGTCGATGATCCTACAGTCGTGAAGCTGATGAGCGGTGACCTTTTGGCGAATGCCATCAAAGAGGAGTGTGGAGGTGTCCACTGTGTCCATTTCTGTCTGCGTCTGCTTGTGGTACACATCTGGACGCTGCCTCAGCCTTCTGAGCTCTGCCTCCAGGCTGTCCCTCAGCGAGGCCAGACTCTGCATTTCCTTCTCGGTGCTCTGCAGCTTCACCTTGTACCTTTCCTCCACCAGCTTCAGCTCCGACAGAAGCCTTTCAACCTCCTTCTTCAGGGAGTTCCTCTCCTTCTCCAGTGCGCCCTTTTCCGATTCGTACTGTCTGACCAGTTTCTCTTTCAGCTCATACTGAGTCTTCCAGTGCTCGAAATCCTTCCTGATCTTGTTGTTCTCCTCTTGGAGGCTTTGTTTCAGCCGAAGTTCAGACTCCAGGGTGACCTTGACGCGTTTCAGCTCCTCATCATTCTTCTGACTCTTGGCCTTGTCCTGGTCCATTTGTTTCATCCTGAGCAACAGACTGTCCCTTTCTTTCAGGATTGCGTCGTGCTGACCTTGAGATTGCTGTATCTTCATGGATGCCTGAAAATAAAAATAACAGCAAAAAATTAATTAGAAAAAAAATGTATTCAGCATTACATGGTCTAATGTAGCTGACTATCCTACTTCCAAAACCTGCAAGCCATTATTTACAATACCATATGAAAGCTAATATAGATAATTCAATATGTTTATGCATTCCTAAAGGTGTTTTACAAACACATATTTGAAAATATGGAAATGTTCAGGTTGTGTGTTAATATAAAAAAAAAGGCAAACTGTGAGACAGACATATTAATATAGCATGCATCTGGCAACTATTGTTATTGTATTACTATTGCATTGGACATGCAACAAAATGTGTACTTTTCATTGAATATTTGCATTATAAATTATTATTTGTAAAACACCATAATTACAGAATAAGTATTCAAAACCAAAGCACAGAAAACTTTGCTAAAAACATTTCTACAAAATCAAGACGTGCTGATTAGCTGGTTCATGCCGATGATGAGGGGTGATCCATTGAGCACTGAATCAATGTTGATTTAATAAAGGCAGAAGCAAGCATGCTGTACAGCAAAGAGTCAATTTAGTCAAAATAGAAATTATGTTATTGATTGGTTGTACAGCAAATGAGCGGCTGAATCAGAGGCACAGGCAAGAGTTGATTATCAGAGGAGCAAAGCTGTTGGTGCTGCCTAAATGGAGGACAAGCCATCCGCTGCCACTTAGGAATCGAGGTATAATTGGAAATGATCCAAAGTACCTCCGTCGCTTGCTTTTGGATTTTGTCTATCTCCAGTCTCAGCTTTTCCCTTTCTTTGGACAGCTCTTCCATCAGCCTCTGGTACTCCAGGCTGGCTTTGCTGCTGTTCTGCAGCTGAAGCTGGAGGGTGGATATCTGAGCCATGGTTTCTTGGCCGCTGCTCTCCTTGGACCTCCTCAGGTCGCCCAGCTCCTGCTTCAGGGCCCTCAGCTCCTCCTCCAGCGTCAACCGCTCCTTGGTCAGCTTCTGGGTGAGGCTCTGCAGATTCCCGATCTCCGTGGCGTTGCTGTTCAGCGCCCTGCTCTTCTCCTCCATGGTCTTGGACAGGCTCTCGTTGCGGAGGTTGGCCTCCCTGACCCGCGCCCGCTCCTGGGCGAGCTGCTGCCGCAGAGCCTCCAGCTCGGCGGAAAGCTGCGCCAGTTTCTCGGTGGCGGCCTTCTGGTCCCTCAGGCTCTTGTCGAGGCTCTCCTGGAGGCCTCTCCGCTCCTGCTGACCCCTCCTGTCTGCGGTGGACGTCTCCTCCTGCTGCTTCCTCAGCAGGTTGATGGTGGTTGTGTGTTCGGTGAGTGACTGCCTCACGGTGTTCAGCTCCGATTCCACCCTCTGCCTCCTGCTGGCCTCCTCCAGACTGGCCTTCTTGTGACTCTCTGCCTCAGCCTTAGCCGCCTCCAACATCCTCTCTAAATCTCTGATCCGGCCCTGAAGATCCGCTATGGACTTCTCCACCTTGCTCCTCTCACTTGTCTGCTTTTGCAGCTCAACCTTGACCATGGTCACCTCCTCCGACGACACCTTCAGCTCGTCTATGACCTGGACGGAGGACGCATACTTTTCCTGAAGTTCATTCAGGGCCAGCTTGAGTTTGGAGATTTCCGCCTCAAGGGCCCTCTTCTTCCTGTACTCCTCCTCCAGGTTCTGAGTGAGCTTGGTCAGCTCATTGTTCTTCTCCTGAATAAGCCTGTTGGCACCTGCCAGGGCCTCCTTATGCTGAAGTTCAACCTCGCCCCTCTGCTTGATGAGGGTGTCAATCTGGACCGTCAGCTCCTTTCTCATCGTGGACTCTTCGGTCCCCGCTGACCTCTGTTGCCTCACTTCCTCCTCTGCCTTCCTTCTCATTGCCTCCACCTCCGTCATGGAGAGTCTCAGCCTGTTCAGCTCATCCTGCAGGTCCCGCTTCTCATTTGCTAGCTCTTCGTACTGCGTCTTCAGGGTCGACGAATCATCCTCCTTCTGCTTGGAGACCGTCTGGACGTGCATCTTTGTGATGTGGATTTCGGACTCGTAGGTCGTCTTAAGGTCGCTTATCTCCTTGCTGTACTGGTTCCTTACCTTGGAGAGCTCAGACTCCAGTTCCCGCTTCCTGGATGCTTCGTTCTCCAGCTGCATCTGCAGCCTCTCGATCTCCCGCTCCTTGTCCTTGACAGTCTTCTCGATGTCGATCTTGGCGCAGTTGGCCTCCTCCAACTCCTTCTGCCTCTTCCGGATGATGACCTCGTACTCCTCCTGGTGGAATTTGTACGTCTCCTCCAGGAGCCGCTTCTTCCTCTGCTCCTCCTCCAGCATCTGGGTGAGCTGGGCCAACTTGTTGTTCAGCTCTGAAATCTGGCTGCTGGTGGCAGTTAGGTCGTCCTTGGCAGCATCGCACTCCATAGCCTTGCTCCTCTTCACCTCCTCCAAGGACAGTAGCTGGTCTTTGGACTCTGTGAGCTCCAGCTGGTACTTCGCCAGAAGGTCTCCCAGAGACTTGTTCTTCTGGTTCTTCTCTTCCATTTCCTCTCTTATCAGCCTCAGCTCTTCTTCCAGAAGGTCAATCCTGGTGTTCCTGATCTGAATGGTTAAGAAATCAAGGCTCCGTGTTAGTATGTGCATTTGTGTGACTTTGTAAACAGTGAACAGTGATTTTAGCTTGTCAAAGTGGTTTTAAGTGAAAGCCCTAATATACAAGTGGTGGAATATTTAGAACATGGCAGAGAGGAGCATATTATGTTAATGAAAATGTTTTAATTAGTTCCGTCTTAACCTGCATGTGCACAGGTACAATGCCACAAGAGTCTGACTCGGGGTGGAAATGGCAACAATTTTACAAAAGACACGATAGAACAGTAAGATGATATAGAATAATTTCAGTCAGCATCATTTAAAATGCTTTCCACAGCAGGCTAAACATACACAGATATTCCGTAAATAAGTCGGAATTCAACCACTTTCATTTGAAATTAAACACAACACTTGCACCTTCAATGAAACATCATCAACAGAGTCAAGCTTACAATATTCTGGAAATCATACACTGATGCGCATTTTACTGCACCTAGACTAACATGTACTGTATATACACTTTTTTCTCCCTTGTGAGTAAATCCTGACAGTAACACAGTCTTTACACATTTCACGAATTGCAAATATCACCAAATATCACCCTGAAAATCACCCCCTACCTTCAGCTCCTCCATGCATTTCAGCATTTCAGCCAGGAACTTGCCGTAGTCGTTGGAGTTGGCCAGGAGCCCAACGTAGCGGGCCTGCAGGTCACCGGCCTGAAAAGCACAGGTTCTCGCCAGTCAGTGCGCCGGCAAGTTAGCTTGCAGCTAACATTGTAACAACAACTGTAGCGGTACAGGCACATTGTGAAAAAATTACATTTCGTTTTGGGGTGGCTACCTAAGAATTACAAGAATTAATATGTTCCACAATAATTTTTATGCATTCTAAAATCAACAGAAACATCCGCATTTGACACTTAAAAATACCTCATCTGTGACAGTGGCGGCAGGGGACTGCAACATGGTCCTCTTGATGGGGATGTTGAGTAGAGTCTCTAGGCCTGAGGCGTAAGAGGCCAGCTGCAACTCACAGTCCTTCCCAGAAACAAAAAGACAAAAAAACAATAAAACATCTGTACCGGTGAATCATGGCCGCTGGGCAAAGAGTAGGAATATTAAAACCCTTAAAGGTGTAAGATGACAAACATGTGATTAGAGTGTTCTTAACTGAACATTCTAATGCTGACGTAACAATCACTACTGGTAACTGAAAGCAAACGGAGGTCTGGAACACTGCCTTAGAATTTTGAATAAAAACATTCCAAAAATCTTTCTCATCAAAGGGCAATGTAAAATCGGTGTCAGAGGATGCACTGTAATGGATGGTTCTGAAGGCTGTGGAAAGAAAGTGTTTCTCACTGAGGCAATGCGGCCTAGGCCTGCGCCGGTCTACCACACCCGAAGGTGTGCCACGTCCATCACACCGTTACCGTACCTTGATGGAGGCAACACATCTGCTAGCATCCTTCAGAACATCTTCCACCACTTCCCTCTTCTCTTTAATTTCAGAGTTCAGAGCCTGTGAATGAAGACACACACACACACACACACACACCCAGGTCAGCAGCGAACATAACATAACAGTGAATAACACAATTTATTTGTAACAATTTTCAATGGTTCACGATGATCCAAATGAGTTAACAGCATAGGTAGAAAGATAGATATAGAACAGACAGGACTAGCAGGTTTGTTGATTCATTGATTGGGTCGTTACCTTCTGCTGGTTGACGTGCTCCATGAGGACTGTGACGTTGTCAAACTTGGCGCTCTGCAGGGCATCCTGGCGCTGGCGGGTGGCGTCGACCCAATCGCCGAGGGAGGCGCTGGTTGTGCGGTACTGCTTCAGCTCCAGCAGGTACTTCTCCAGGTCCAGTAGCCTGGGAGAGAACATGGAAATCTCTCACCAAAATCTCCCCGATTCCTCAAAACAGCGACATTCACATCTAGGCACTTAGCAGAGACTGTTTATCCAGTACACACAGGCTTAGGAAAAGTACAGAGAGTCAATACCAAGTAATTAGTGTCAAATCCAAGAAGTACATAACTGTAAGCACCATAGTAGCTGAAACAACCATGAACACGTGGATTTGTCCACTCACTGCCAAACTAATGATAAAATGACGGACGAACCATTCATCGATCAGGCCAGTTTTGACATTTACAGTTAGTCGATTTGTTAGTTTTGCGCTAACATCTGGACACAGGAAACCCTGCTGCTTGACGTAATCATGACATCATCGTGATGACATCATCACACGTTCTGTATGGGACGCATTCCAACTGGCTTAAAGGGGTGCATGTGACGGTTGAGTAGAGGAGCGAGAGGAATAGAGAGAGAGAGAGAGAGAGAGAGAGAAGGGCTCCTGCCTGCTGTCAAACTGGCTGTGGATGCGGTGCCACCGGTCCGCCAGCTGGCCCGTGAGCTCGGAGTACTTGGTCAGGTCCAGCTGGCACTTGGGGCAGGGCTGGCCCACCTGGGTGTGGAAGGCCACGCAGTCGCTCAGCTCCGCCTCCAGCTTACTCACGATGTGCGACTTGTCATCCAGCTCCGATCTCATGTGCTGCAGACGCACAGATACACACACACACAATATGCACGCGTGCGCACACACACACACACACACACAGAAACATGCACACACACAGAAACATGCACACACAAACACACACAGAGACACACAGAATATACACACACACACACACAGAAACGCACACAGAACCACGCACACAAACACACACACACACACAGAAACATGCACACACAAACACGCACACACACACAGAAACATGCACACACAAACACGCACACACACACACACACACACACACAGAAACACACACATTTTTTATTACCTCTGGGAAATATCCACTGTGCCGTGTGATGTATGTATTTATTCATTGTTTGATATATTCGCAGATGTTTTCACATTAATATTCATGAGCTGCGAGGTGATGTCATACCAATACCTGGTTATTTCGATAAACAAACTCAGCGGAGCTACAATCCATAGCTAGCTGGCTAATCTAAAGAGAAAAAAAACTTGGAAGCTGCTGTTGTGTCATTCGTTGTTTCCCTGAGACCCAAGACTAACCCAGTCTCAACCATAATAACATTTCACTTTCCAAAAACAAAATACAAAAGGGAAGCCTGGATTGCAGCTGTCAAAGAGGAAGGATAAATGCCAACAGCCCATTCTAAAATCTGCAGTTCTCACTTCTCACTAACATTAAATCAATCAAGTTGATATTGATAGATCATGAAATAGTCATGGCTATGAACATTACTTAACACTGAAGTTGTGAACAACTAACGTCAGCCAGCATAGGCTGTAAACATTTGATAAAGCATCGACATCGACTAGAGCAGCAGAGGGGGTGCTAGGTGACGGTTGCTAGGGTACCTTCAGGGTAGCCATGTACTCCTCCACCTCGTCAGGATCCAGAGAGGTGGTCTCCTTCTCCGTCAGCCGGGCCTCGTACACCTTGATGACATCATCAGACAGCATCAAGGCCTGCAGCAGGGCCATCTGCTTCTTCATCCTAGCGAGGAAGACAATGGAAGCAGTAGAGTGACAGGCTCAAAGTCTGATCTGTATTTTTTTATTTTTAAGTCAGATGTAAATATGTATTTAATGACATACAGAAAAATTATGGGAGGAGTTAAAATTGTGCATTAACAAAGTAAGCTGCGTATGGCAATCTCGATGGGGTGAAAAGCAGGCCCATCCTAGCCTCTCTGTGAGGTCAAACCTCAGATCAGCAGATGTGCTATAATAATGATGTCACAAAAGCGCATGTTCCGTATTGCTCGCGTCCGATTGGTTTAAAAGAAGCACGGCTTGCCTCTCTGTGTGGGACGAGGAGTAGCCCTCCAGGGCGCCCAGCTTCAGGTTGATGTGGTTGAGCTCGAGTCGGAGGAACTTGACTTTGTCCGAGTCCGACATTCCCTCTAGGGATTTCAGGATTTTCTCCTTCAGCTTGAGGTACTCGTCCCGGATCAAGTCCACTTCCTGCTCAATTCTCTGCAATGGCACGTGAACACAGGTTAAAAGCTTGCTCGGACTAAAACCAAAAAGCTCCCTCTAATCGAGACTCTTCATCCATCCTTCATCCATTAGCTGACAAAATTGGGTAGACAATTTCAAATGATTAAATTTTTTACAACTTTTTGCTTTTGTACAAATTGTTCCCGTAATAAAAGCAAAAAAATAAAATCAGGGTTTTTTTTTACCCAGTGTTTAATTTAAACAATGCATTGATGCAGATTGTGCATTTCAAAGGCACTTGGTGGTACATCCATTCACAAAAAAAGAACAGGGGCATTATCATCAACCTCTTATGCACAACAGCCAGAGAAGAGAGGGGCCCATTTCTGACAGTACTAAGCAAATTTACTCTTGGATTCCAAAGGGAGGGTGTTTTTCTGGGGGTTGAAGGGGGGGGTGGGGGGGGGGGGGGGGGGGGAGTAGGGGGAGAAATACGTACCTCCAGCTGGAGGAGGCGCTGGGAGCACTCCAGCAGGCCGTCCTCCCCCAGGGGCAGGAGGAGGTGCTGGGAGACGCCCTCGTCGGCAGCTTCGATCTTCTGACGCAGCAGCTGGAGCTCTGTCAGCAGAGTCAGCTTTACCGCTGGCTCCTTCACCACAGTCTCCTCCGCTTTCTCCCCCTCCTTTTCCTCCTTCACCTCTGTTGGCTCCTCTTTCTTAGGAGCTGAAGCAGCTGCTGTGGGCGGACGAAAAGGTGTATTACACCCCTTACGGGGAGAAAGACCCCCCCCCCCCCCACAGCTGCCCCCATGGTCCATGTGGTAATCAACCTCAACCATGACTTCAGGAAGGGCACCGGATGGAAGACTGAGAACTGCGTTTTGGTTTTTCCCTTTATAAAACAGATGCGACTCAGTTCACATTAGTACTCTTATAAGAAAAAATGATTCTACAATAAAATTCCATTTGCTGAAAGATGTTGAGCAATTTTTAACATAGTTTGACTAAGACGCTGATTGCAGATCATGTGGTAAAAAATTTTTTTTAAAAAACAAGCCATTCAATTAATAATCAATACAAGAGTTGAACAATTCCAAAATGTGGTGGCAAAAAGGAATAATCAGATAAGATGTGAACACTTACTGTAAGCAGGAAGCTGTACAACCAGATCGTCGTAGTGGGTCTGGGCCCCGGTGTACTGCGTCTCGATGAGCTTTTTGTCGTCTTCGACGAACAAATCGGAGCCTTTGGAATGGCGTGAGAACTCCTGGTAGTGAGTCTCCAGGCTCTTGATGATGTTGCGGTATTCCTCAGGCCGCATTTTGGAAATCTTGTGAAGTTACGGACAAACGACACAAACGGGAAAAAGGGGGGGCATAAGTTATCAGGAATTGCTAATGCATTAAAGAGCTTGCCAGGTTATGCAGCAAAAGCAGAGACCCTTGAGATGGTCAAGACCTTGACACAACGCTAGATATTCTCTAGGTAGTAGGCAAAGTGAGAAGCTGAGATGAGGTGAATGGTCTGTTCTTGTAATCAAATATTCATGTTTTTTTCATGTTCTTAAAGAAAGTAATGCCATGACCAACCAATTTTTTTTTTTAATTAGGTTTTGTGGTGATTCACTGTGGAAGTTTCAATTGGGAGGACCATGAGAAGGAGGGTTACCATGGTAATGGTGAGAGAGTTGATGTAGCTGATGTCCTTGAGGCAGTACTGCCAGGAAATCAGGCTCTTGATGTTGATGTAGAGCTGGTTCCAGATTCCCAGGATGGCCTCGTAATACTGCTCGTTCCTGTTTAACAGAGAAACCAGAACTTCATCACCGGCCTTGTGATCGTATCTCAGAGCCGTCGCTCCAAGATTTACGCACAAGTGGCAGGTCGACGGACCAGGGAACATATCGATATATCAGTGTGATCTTTTTCATCATTTAAATGCTTGTCCCCCTTTTTCTCCCAATTTTTGGAATGCCCAACCTTCACCAGCCTCATTGCTACAATCAATTTGGGAGAGCGGAGATAAGTATGTGGTTTCCTCTTAGCCACATGATGTCAGGCCACTGATCTTTTCTTTTCAACATAGACATGAAGGATGAATGAACACTTCATGTCCAGCTTTAGCAATCAGTTTGTGGGCGCCAACTTGACCAGCGATGAGTCATCTCAGCTGACCAAAGTACAAGCATGCGTCACACTGCAGGGCTGGCCAACCACAGTCAGCACAGGCATAGTCCAGATTCAACACCAGACCACGGGGCCCATCCACACACTGGAGCAATGCATTAACAGATACCAGACCATGGGGCCCATCCACACACTGGAGCAATGCATTAACAGATACCAGACTATGGAGCCCATCCACACAGTGGAGCAGTACCTTGACAGATAACAGACCGTGAGGCCCATCCACACACTGGAACAGAGCCTTAACAGATACCAGACTATGGGGCCCTTCCACATACTGGAATAATGCCTTAACAGTGGGCCCCATCCTCACACTGGAATCGTGGGCCTCATCCACACACCGGAACAGTGACAGATACCAGTCCATGGGGCCCATTCCCACACTGGATCAGATACTACACCGTGGGACCTATCCCCACACTGGAACGGAGCCTTAACGGGATGCGCCGCCCAGCAGCCCCCCCATGCATTTGCATTTCTATGACACGGTGAAGTCCGGCGGGTCTTACTTGCTCGCGAGGTTGATGCTGAGCGGGTTGGGAGGAGGGATGAGGAGACACACAGAGGGAATGATCATGTCCAGGCCCCCGGGCCCCATGACCTGCCACTTGCTGCGCTCGGTGTTGTCCTTCAGAATTCCCTCGTTGCCTTTGAAGATGACTTTCTGTGAGAGGGACAAACAAACGAAACACACTACAGCCGCTGGGCCATTCTACAAGTTTTGACCCCTAAATGTGTGTTTGATAATAATTGTATAATAATAATAATAATACTCTATATAGCACCTTTTATGCGTAAAATGCAGCTCAAAGTGCTTCACATAAAATGAGAGGGAAAAAAACAAGAAAAAATAAATAAGTATAATAATAAAGGATAATAATGATAAACTAATAATAATTTAATATAAGAAAACAAGAACACAAATAAGATATTGAGGTAATTATGCCCGCGACCCTGCTCAGGATAAGCGGGAATAGATAATGGATGGATGGATGGATGGATGGATGGACCTTCATTGTGGTCAATCACTGCACTTGCAGTGAGCACACACGTGTGAAGCCGAGCATGTCTGACCTGGTCCTGCATGTAGTCGCACAGCGCTTGCACGATGACAGGACTGTTGCTCTTCTCCTCAGGGTTGCGGGGCCTCAGCCTCACGATGGCCTTGGACTTGTTGACCAGGTGCTGCACCTGCCGCTTGTTCTCCATGATCCTCTCCTTCTCCTTCTGTGGGTCGTCCCAACAGCACTCAACTTATCACCAAACTCATCAACTCAACCCCTGACTCTTCAACTCATTACAAATTCCCTCAACGCCTCCCCCAGCTCAGTCCCAGATTCTTGAATTAATCTCCAAAACCGTCAACTCAGTCACCACTAAGCTCCTCCCTTACTTCAGGGACAGTTTTGGGAATAAATTGACTTACATACTACTGATAAAAAACCATAAACATACGTTATTAGCACATTGAATTTTTTCAGATAGCACATACGTATACTCTCATGTGTTTTTGTATATAAAATGTGTTTGTACATGTACAGTACATCCACAGGTCCTGCCATTAGCGTTTTTACTCTGGCAACAGTGACTTGAGTTCATCGCACCTCCAGATTCTGGATCATTTCTTGAAGAGTGTCCAAGGGCGTGTTCTTGTCACAGGTGAACTTCTTCCGGACATTTTCATGCTCCTTCTGCAGATTGCTGTATGTCTCATTCGCCTCCTTGAAGAACTTCAGTGAGCATTGGAGGTAAAGAAAAAAGTTAGCATCATCCAGTACCAAGCTCAGGATTGTAACTAGCGATACTTGTCCATACTGAACTACTGCATGCATGATGGCAATGGCCACCTCTATTCCAGGGAGACTACCTCTCCCTGCTTTTCTCTTTTGCCTCATTTCTTAGGTTTGGTTTGAAATTCGTTTTTCTGTATATTGCGTTTTATGCTCTGGTATTCTTTTGGTCTGTTTAGCTTTGTTGGCAGTACTTTGGGGTTGACTTTTTCATTTTTTTCTTTTTTCCCCAATTACATAATCCAGGAACAATTCTTATGAAAGAAAAATTACTCAAACAATACAGTCATAACCTCATACACACCAATGCAAAAATTTAATTGAATAACTGGCGGGTTAAATACTCAGGAATGAGCCACAGCACTGAGCAGTTGAGCAGTACCTGGCTGTAGGCTGAGTTCTCCTTCAGGTGCACCTGGATGCATTTGGTGATCTGAAGCAGCCAGCTCCACTGGGTCTGCAGTGTGTCCATGTAAGCCTGGAGAGAGAAAGCACCGGAGGCAGCACACGGGCCCATCAAACCACGTTCAGATTCAGGGAATCAAGACAAGGCAGCCAACTGTCAAAAGAGCTGTTCCTTCACCAAGTTTTTGGTTTTTTAAACTTTCAGCCGAGCCGAATTCCCTCCCCGCTGGGGGCTCTACCTCGATCTTGTCGGACGCTGGGTGGGCGTTCTTCAGCAGTCCGTCAACCTTGTGTTTCAGCTTGTTCAGAAATTTTTCCTTTTCTTCCAGGTCACTCATCAGTTTCTGTGAAAACAGAGGCCGATTCAGACCGTATCAGCGCAAAATTCTGCTTAACCCAGCCGTGCTATTTGCAAGCAACGGGTCCACATCTGGCTGAATCACACCAAGGTAGCACAAGGAGACATTGAATCCAGTAAATTTTTGGGCCTAATAAACCTAGATTTGGGAACTACAAACAGGGGAAAGTCTGTAGTACAGATTTATCAAACATTGCATTTTACAAAAAGTTCTGGGTCTTGTTTTTCTCCAGAAAGTAAAAAAAAAAATCATGAAATGCTCATACTGTTCAGTATGAGTCTCTGGACCTGGAGACGTCTTATCGGTCGTGTTGGGGCTGCAATTCCATTTTCAGTTCAGTCCATTCCCAAAATGAAGTTAATTGAAAAATCCCCACAGGCCATTATGGTAATTTTTCACTTCACTTTGTGAACTGGCTGAATAGCAAACCCTGATTCTCAGGACGTCAGGCCTCGTCCCCAAACGGCGAACACCCTCACCGAGTAGCTCTCCTGCTTGTTGGGGACGTAGACGTCGATGTTCTTGTCCCCCCAGTCGAACATCAGCTCCTCTTCCTCCCGTTCGTTCACCCACATGATCTCCTGGGAGATCTCTTGGATGATCTTCTGCAGGTCCCTTAGCTGGTTTGTTCGGTCGAAGGACAATTTCTGGAAAACACACACACACACGTCATAAGCCTATTGTAATTGCGTGCTTTTGTTCCACAACTGTATGTATGATGAGCTGTAGTTATTCCACAGATCTGGGGGGGGGGGGTTATTAAGTGACGTTAATCCTTTAAGGAGTAAGATTACAAATATATAATCAAAATGTGAATTCTCGAATACTGATGTAAAAATCACTAGTGGTAATGGAAAGCAGAGTTGAAGGAATAGCTCACCTGCAAGCTGTCCCATTCCTGTTCCAGCGCATTCAGGGCTGCTTTGTCACCCTTCTGTATCTACAAAGACAAGCACATCTGATCATGGTGACCTTTAACTGTCCAGAGAGCCTTTACCTTATCTATCTAAGTACCCTACCTCTTATGGTACGATGTGAGTTTTGTGGTTCATTCCTTCCTATGCCAGTCAGAGATGTGAAAATAAACAGCAGTGAAGAGAATATTGTAGATAGAGGCCCATCACTGACTGCTTGATCACTGTATTTCAGTTTAGGTATGAGGGTGTTGGGGTATACTGGTAGGAGGGTGTTAGGGTATACAGTTAGGGGATTGTTAGGGTACACAGGTCACAGGGTATTAGGGTACATGGGTAGGAGGACATTAGGGTATACAGGTAGGAGGGTACACAGGTAGAAGGTAGTTAATGTACATGTGCATACCAGCTCGTCTCTGGCCTTGTCCACCTCTGGGCTCCGCTGGATGGTGCTGTGGAACTTGTTGTGATTGATGATCTGCTGGTCGATGACATCGCTGGTGTCCCCCCACGACGACGTCTCTACAAGGCGCTGTGGAAGGCATCAAAGGTGGGGGGGTGTTTAAAAAGGAAGCGCACACCCTAATTAAAAAAAAAAAAACGATTTAAAAAAATGGCAGATTACTAAATCAGGCTTTCCTCTTGTGTCTGCAGCGATTACTAACAGAGCTCTTGCAACCACTCCGGAAGCAACAAAGCCAGCCCACAGAGAGCTACCCGGTCATTCAGTAACTCAACCGGCGAGGCTGCCTCACATTTGGCTATTCATGGGGGTTGCAGGCCAGTTTTAAACAAGCACTTCCACCATTTCGCGTAAGCGGTTTAGCTGTATCGCCGCAGGCCTACGCAGATGCCCCGGCTCCCAAACACAAAGGAGCTCTTTGTCCGCTCTGAGAGGAAACCGGCTGTGCACCTGCACTACCTGTAGTACCTGGGGGCCCCTGGGTGTCACAGCTCTTTGTTACCTGAGCAGCCAGTGGTTGGTCAGTCACACACAAATGAGGAAGATTCTGCCCCGGGTACATCCTCCAGGACATGTGACCCAGCCTTCATCTACTGTATGGCGCAAAAAGAACCACACACACCCCTCGCATTTTAACTCATTCTCCACTTGGGATGCAGAGGCAAATGCAATTTCAGAAACTTCCTGGGAATTTTGGGGCCCGTATCCTCAAATTCCTAATTTTTCACATTTTATTATAACTATCAGTATGAGTTTTCTGAGCATCAAGGTCCTGCAAAGAGATAGATTCCTCCCCTGCAGAAGAGGTAGCTTCTGTACTGTGGTCATTTTTAAAATAGTTTTGTGAAACTACCTCACACCAAAATTTAGCCCAGACTAGAGTTTTTTGTTATAAGAACCGTGGAGTTTTTTGTTATATTCTTGGAGTACCTTAGCCTCACCAGAGCAAGGGCTCAAACCCAGCGATCAAATTGTTGAAGGAGTTATATCTTTTCAAAGCTTAATTTGTAATTAATTGACTAGCTCCTACATGGCTTCTAGACGATTTCAACTAATGGGTCCAAAAGGTCGATTTTAGGTGGTTGAGTTGGTCTAAGTTATGCCTCCCGCTCCTTCAGTGTACAAAAACAAACAAAAAAAAGCTTCCTGAAAGATTCCCACAGTGGCCTCTGGGTGGCAGCAGATAGTCACACCGACCTCCCCCTGCAGCTTGTGAACTCCCGAGTTCTTATCAGCGCGGAGCTATGTCAGGAATCCCGATGCACCAGGGCCTCTGCTTGACCTTCGATAAAGCCAGTCCACTCACGTTTACTCTCTGTTTGGCTGTTTTTTTTGTCTTTCGTTGCCCAAGGTCTGTGATTTACCGCAAACCGAGCAGAGCGCAAATTCCACGAGCTTCTGTAGCTTTGAATCTTATGGCAGTTTGTTTGTGTCCCTCAGCAGCTGGAGAGAGAGAGAGAGAGAGACGAGGAGCTCCTCTCTTTGAAGGAGAATAAAAAACAGCCATGCCGAGCTGTCTACTGATAACTCCACGCTGCGCTGAATCATATAAACGACTGGACATAATAAGAAACGAACCGAGACATATGATCTTGTCTATGACATCACAGGCATTCCACTGAAGTCTTCTAAGCACCTGTATTCT
This sequence comes from Anguilla anguilla, assembly GCF_013347855.1. Classification (NCBI taxonomy): domain Eukaryota; kingdom Metazoa; phylum Chordata; class Actinopteri; order Anguilliformes; family Anguillidae; genus Anguilla; species Anguilla anguilla. Next base: position 64,757,518 of record NC_049204.1, read on the forward strand.
CCTCACGTATTATGGCTTAATATCAGTTTTACTGATAAGGCTGCACCCTTAAATTTGCCCGTTTTTTAAAAACTAGTTCTTCCATCTGTTTTTTCTCAACTGGGGTTGCGCTGCATTTCTCACGAGGGTCTCACGGAATGAGACGTTTACGAGCCAGACGCACGCAGCTTAAAGTACAGGGCCAAGCACAGGGCCAGTGGGCGTTGATGACTCCAGCCGCATAGCTCAGTTTTTTTTAGTGATATGCCTGTTCCTCTACATCTCTATATGATCTCCTCTCCTCTCCTCCCCACCCCTCCTCTCCTTCCGTTCCTCCGTCTGCGCGGTGTCTCATTTCGGTGTTCGGAGCACCCTACAGCCCCCCTCCCCCCCCCCCCAGCCCTGCCGCTCCACAAACCGGTTTGGAGAAGACGTTTTCCAAGGAAGGGCCAGTTTCGTCAGGTGTTGCCGGGAGAGGGGGGGGGGGGGGGGCACACGACAGCCCGATCAGACGGTTACTAGCCACGCCGGGTCCCACGCCGGGCCACGTGAGGACCGGCACGCGTCGGCCGTTCCCCACAGGCTGACGTTTAAATGGACCGGAGATCGCGGGCGTTCGGAACATGGCGGCGGTACCTTCTGCTGTCCGATCCAAGCGATGGCCTCGTGGAAGCTGCGGCCCGGGTCCTCCCAGCTCAAGCTGCCCTTCTTGCGCGAGACCGTCCCGTTGAGGGCGAAGTGGATCCCCCGAAGCTGGTCCTGGAACTGCTCCACGCTGAGGGGAGGGGGGGCAGAGCGGGAGACACAGGGTCACCTGCGCACCCCCAACATCGCCTGTGCACACCTGGGCACCCCCAACATCGCCTCAGCCCCCCTGCACACCCCCAACATTGCCTGTGCACACCTGGGCACCCCCAACATCGCCTGTGCATACCTGCGCACCCTCGAACATCGCCTGTGCATACCTGCGCACCCCCAACATCGCCTGTGCATACCTGCGCACCCCCAACATCGCCTGTGCATACCTGCGCACCCCCAACATCACCTGTGCATACCTGCGCACCCCCAACATCGCCTGTGCATACCTGCGCACCCTCAACATCGCCTGTGCACACCTGTGCACCCTCGACATCGCCTGTTCACATCGCAATTCTCCTCCAAAAAAAAAAAGTGGTGTCACCACCTACTTCTCTGGTGAACACTTCAAATATTTTTTCATCAAACTCTCTGACAAGCAACATATAACAATTTACACTCACTGGGCATTTTTTTAAAGCAGACAAAAATACATATCATCTAGCTTTTGATTGTGATTCTGGCCTTGTCCAATCTCACTGTTTAACTTTTTTTGAAATAGCAAAAAAACATAAATTAAACTCTGCTTACACTCCAAATCATGCTGTAGCCATAAACGGAATGTGATATGCAGAATCAGATCAGTCTCTAATAGTGAACATGCTCAGGTAGCTTTAAGAGTCGCACTATTGCATGCTGGGAAACACAAAGCTGGCAAACAGGCTTTCTCCAGACAGCAGCCACAGGACATTGACACCCTGAAGCCAGAATGAGGTCAGGTCCTCACGCACACCCTTTCTGCAGGAATATAAATAGAGGGAGAGCACAAATGCTAAGTGTTCTTATCACTTTGGGGAAACTGGACCGTCCCCACACACGCTCCCGACCAAAAGCCTTGACTACACCGCGGAATTATGCACCGCTACCCTCAGAGAAACAAGCCGCGGGTTCAGCCAAGGAGGAGTACAATAACAAGGTCACAGTCTCTCACAGGTGTTTTACCTTTTTAACAGAAACAAAAGCCTTTTTTTAAAAAAATGGAATAAAAAGAAAGTACTCCAAGAGCACAAAGCAACACCGGCACAATAGGAACAGCTGAACAGTTATATCGCGCTCAGTTTGAATGTTCTGTGCAGGAGCAGTCACTCCCATTGGAAGAATGGCTGAGGGCAGATTGCACTGTCAGCACCACATACAGTATTCATGAGCGTGAAAGGGAGGCTCTTTCATAACACCCCGCTCCTATTCAGGCTTCCAGCCTCACCCCCCCCCCCCCCCCCCCCGCCCTTCAGTGACACACCCCTGTGGAATTTCTGCACCCACTATAATCCCCATTACTCATGATATTCGCCCGTTATCAGCACCGAGGCCAGACTTTACGCAATCGCCAGCCAGCCGACCCCGCTGGACGGGCTCGGGGGCGCGGCCTGGGGAGGCAGTAACCACCCCCCCAACACTTCCTGCCAGTCAGGAGTTTATACTGAAGTCATTCAATACCGTTTAATATGTGCACCTCAGGTCAAACTCCACATAAACAACGGCTGGGAAATAAAATAAACAAACAGAGCAGCGCCCTCTAGCTGTACACGAGAGAAGCTGTGTGGAAACTACTCCCAAGGGAATTTCCACTTGCACCTCCACCCCCCCCCCCCCCCATCCCACCCCCCCACCCTTAATCGCACTCCTTCAGGTATTTCCCAGGTGAAAACTACTATAGTTCGGATCTGAACGTGGAACTCCACGCAAAGCCAAACGCCAGGAAAGGACATTTTCTCCGTCCCTAAGGAAGCAGCGGAGATCCGGCTGATGACATCCTGCTGATGACATCGCCGGCGCAATCGATGCGCGCGTGGGCGCGTTCATCCCCCCCCCCCCCCCCCCCGAGACACCTGCACCGCATGGGACACTCACCTCCTGATGACGCTGTCGTTGGGCTGGCCCATCTGCCGCAGGTCCAGGGCGCAGCCTTTGAGGTCCTTCAGCACCTCCTTGGCCATGGCCATGTACTTCTCCGCCTCCGCCGTCACCCGCCCACCTTCCATGCCCTGCAGAAAGGGGGAGGGGAGGGGAGGGGAGGGGCAGGGGGGGGATGGGGCAGGGCGTCCCGTCAGTTTGCCATTGACACCCGTCGGAATTTAATGATTTAACGCGAGCCTACTGGTCCGCTATATCATCAGACTCTACACACCGTCGAGAGATCATCACACCCTACATACCTACCATCAGCACCCTCCCCAAACCCCCACTCCCCTGTTGTGCTACCTCTGGGCACACCCCCCCCCCCACCCTCCACAAACATACTTCTGGGACATGTCTACTGTCTGTTCCCAGCCCCCCCGATGCTGGAATGAGCTTCCCACCCACTGCAGCAAAAACAGCAGAAGCCCTGCCCATCTCCTGACAGACTGAACACTCACCTCTTCAGAATGCACCACGGCTCCCCTGACCTCCTATAAATGCCCTTTCTTTTGCTCCTTCTTTCTCTGGATTTCCTTTCAGATAATGTTATCGGTACAGCTGCGCAAAGACAATTTATCTGTCTAGTCCTACCTCCCTTTTTTTTTTACACAATACAAATTGTTGTTTGTAAGGTTAAATATTACACTAGAGTATAAAATGAACCTCTGGGCCTATTTTGGTGACACTGCATTCTTGTATTTCTGAGAGACAAACGTATATTCTCCTCTTTTGTACATTGCTCTGGATGAGACCATCCGTTAAGTGACTGTAATTAATGTAATTTAATGACCCCAAAGGCAGCCCCTGGCTGACAGGCAAGCAGCGTGTGCTGAAAGAATACAGGTCAGGTAAACGTGCTGTGGTCCTCTGACCGGCCCGCTTTTCTGACTTTATCAAGTCTTAATGTCAATTGAGAGATTTTTTTTTGTACCTGCAATATACACACAGCATACATATTTAACCGGCAAATGGCCGCCTAGCTACAAATGTTAGCACAATGATGTGATGTGTGAATTGACATTACTGTAATCATGTTCCCGGAAAGTCGTAAAATGGAAATTTTATTTAAACCATGTTTGCATAGCAGGAGTTCAGGATAGGATGCCTCCTGAAGGCCTGCCATCAGGGGTGGGTTAAAGCCAGGGAACTACTAGGTTCAAATTCACTTCTACTTTTATCGATAAGATATTTTTCTCTTACTCAAAGATCTTTTCATCTAAACTTACACACGTGCTATTCTTAAGAGTACAGAAATATTTGTCTTGCACTCTTGAAAAAGGTACTAACGGGAAAACACAGCTGTGTATAAATGGATAACCAATAAATTGCAGGGGGGGGGGGGGGGGCCTGGTTGGCATAGCAACTAGAGGAACATGCTATGAGTGCTAAATTCAGCTTGTTAATGACTCGAAAACAATTGCAGATTCGGGAAAGTCGTTAGCCAGGTTCGGCACCATTACTCACATAACTCTGAGAAATGGATGGTCCCTTTCTTTGTAAGTCAATCTGGACGAGAGGGTCCAGTAATGTAATGTAATGCAATGCAACGCCGCTCTCCGTTCCATGGTACTGTCTGCTAGCACTACATCCACAAGCTCCCTCCCACGCCTTCTGCGCAGCTTAACGTTATACTGCAGGTTTGCGGCGTGTCATGACATGACATACTCCCGGTTGTGACACTAATGCCTCGAAACGATCACGCTTCGCCTAACCGTATTTGTCGGCCCCTTTTAAGTCCTCCGCGATCAGGGAACCTGATAAATCACTGAACCTAATGTGATTTTAACAGCTGTGCCAGACACCCAGTTCTCCAGAATGGCAGACTTGGCAGTCAAGCACCGGGACCTGGGTGACAAGCCACAGACGCTGGCAGCACAAGTTTCAGAGCACATGCTTCAGTGTGGACCATCCCGAGTTATCAGGAGAAATCTGGAATTGTTCGGAAAAGAAGTCGCTGAGCCAAAAAAAAGATGTTTTTGCTAAATAAAAAGCCAATAAAGCTCACCGGGTCACTTTGGATAAGGGCGTCTGCCCAACGAATAATTCAGCTACTTGCTTAGCAGAACTTATCGATCTACTGCAAATAAACATTAGCGTCAATGGTCCCGACCGCTGGGGGCAAAGACACACATTTATCCGTTGGCAGCTCGAATGGCTTTATCGATACTCGGTCGCTGGATTCGGTACAGATATGGCTGTATAATTAAATGGAAACTCCCTCGATAGATTTTTTCTGGAACACGTGACGTACAGCAGACGGGCGCACCCGCTCAACATCGCAATAAATAGCAAAAAGGAAAAAAAAAAAGGCGAGACATCCTCCCCCCTTTGTGAGGGTCGTGTTAAATTTACGCGCGGGTGAGCGGCTTTCGGATCTGCTATGCCTCCGGGGGGAGTTCTGTTTAGCTCGGTACATGACTTCCCCGAGCGGGTTGAGGTCGAGGATCTGTGCGGAAAGAGGCAGGCCCGTACCCGAGCGAGGGTCCCAGCAGAGCCACGTTCAGACACACATCGCTACACCTGTCGCTTTTGGCAAGTGTGCACACGAATGATATTTTACGCCGTGCCAAGAAACTGACAGGGCATCCAAACTGAGGTATTTCGACGAAGGCACGCCTCTCAATATATCTCCCAGTATTTCAATACAGCGATCTTTTTTTTAGCATGAGACACACCACTGTGAAGCAGGCTATGGCACAAGCATTTCGCAATGAAAACTTTACAGAAGAACCCAATGTGGTAAAAACAAGGAAATGAGTCCCTGATCCCCTTAGAAAACATGGTATTAAAAATGAGGTCCCTTTCTAGTGGATTGTGGTGTTTTTGTTGGTCATGGATCACATGTCAGTCATAAATCACATCATGTGTCAGGTCAAGCGCGTCCCCCAAATAAAAAGGAGAAGACAACAACCTGTGCAGGCCAGGTATCCTGCTAACGCACACTCTCAACATTCCAGCGGACATTCTGTGAGTGAGTTACGCGCTTATGCTGGTGCTTGCATAGGCCTGCGGACAGCACAGCTCCCGGCCCCGGCAAAGAGCAATACACGACAAGCGTCTTCCACGGAAGACACCGCTGACACCGAGGACTGGACCGCGCCGACACCAGCGAGAGCGCTACACGGTAAACAAACGATACGCCACCACGGAGGAGAGCACTTACAGACTGGAGGACGAGCTCCGCTCTGCTCAGGTAGTCCTGGCATTGCGCGTGCAACAAGGAGGCCTTCTGGTGAATAGGGTTGACCTGGTAAGAGCTGGGAGAGCACAGAGGGTTTGCACATCACAAACAAGCCATTTAAGCCCCCCACCCGCGCCCCGTGTGTAATACTGCTCTTATAAATATCTGCCGTTGTGACTTTGATGGTGCAGTTGCATTTTGGCCTGCATATCGTCTTAATGTAAACAATATCGTGTATACGTGATGTGAGAGAAAGAGAGATGAATGTACTGTACGTCGCAGATAAGGGACAGTGTTATGTTTAAAGGTATGTTTAAATGCACGGTTGGCTATGTTTTTTTCCCCCCCAAGCCAAAACAATACAGAACTCTAATGAGTTGTAAATACCAAATAACATTAAATACAACTGTTTTTACAGAATTGGAGGTTTCAGATTAATTGGTCATTTAAATGAGTGTTGTAGTATATTGGCTGGGTTTGTTGTCGTTTGTTTTAAACACACCGCCCACCGCGATAATTTGTCAGGGACTGCCAGCATTAAAAAAATGATATTATGAAGTATGTTAATTAGCATATTTACTATTACCCTTTCAAGAGAAAAAAAACTGCATACAATATTTTGCTGTCAATCTAAGGATATTTTGTCCAACAGAATATAGGCTACATATGGTGAACATTATGCATTATTAATAAACATAATTTAGGATGAAGACAGGGTGATACCTTTTATTCATTACAGTATTTACATGTATTCATATTTAACAAGTGGAAAATATATTAAAATATTTTCAGGTGCAAGGAGCCTTATGCGTGACCTTCAAAAAATGCTTTTCTTTTTATTAATCTTTTTATTAATCGCCATTCACGTACAGTTTGTGTTTCGCAGTCCGTGAAGTCTTGTTTATATGCTCGACAACAATTTTTTTATTGAGTAGTAACGGTAAAAAAATCAGCAGGCCAGTAGGCCTAGTCATGGAGAAAAACGGTAGGGTACATATTTGACCCGTTGTATCATGTCCATTTACAATGTAGGCTCCACTTTAATTCCGGCGACTGAACGTAGTGACCTCGGTGATCATCTTAACAAAGCAAGTCATTATAGTGGTTTTAGACCTTTGGAACGTCTTACGTAACGAACCAGTGACATGCATAAACCCCAGGTATGCAGTGCTGTCCATTACTGCACATTTACATTCTGATGAGTTAAGCCTCACCGAACAAAACCAAGCCATCGATCGTGAGAAATACGACATGTTTCCCGAGCAGAACTTTGTGTACAGTTGGCAGGTGAAAGCGAAAGAACGACAGCATAGACTCTGACCTGTATCTACACATTTCTGTCTGCCCGGTGTAGGACTAGAAAAAAATAGTAACAAACTGTCATTACTTCATTTTTTACAAATAAAACAAAAACTTTCCCGCACGTACCCTCCGTATCCTCCTCCTCCGAGAGAAGTTTTGGAGAATGAATAGGTATTGTAACCCCCTGCGTAGTCTCCACCGTATCCATTACCGCCTTGCCCATCGCTCCTGGCGTAAGCGTAATTCCCACCGGTGACGTCGGACCTGGACGTGCTTCTCCTAGGCAAGGTGTTGAGACCCCTCTGTGATCCGAACGAACTCATTTTAGGAAGCCAGCGAAGCACTCCATACAAAATTCTACTGCAAACCCAAACCTGTCACCTCTGCGCATTTGCAAGCGTGAGCGAACGCGGCAGCGAAGCGAGGCCCCACAGCGTTCACCTTTCTCGTCCCAGAGCGCGCAGAGACTAGTTCCCAAACACGGAAGAATCCGGTTTTGGCAGTACTAGACCACACCTACAGTGGCCTCTAAAATGATTAACTCCCAAGCCGCCCCCCCCCCCCCCCACTACCTCTCTCCCCCTCTCCCTCCCACTCCCCCCCCCCCCTCTCTCTCTACGTCCACACCTTTCTGTCACTTGCCTGGGGAAGACAATATATTGGGGAAGGTTATCTGTTTCTGACGTTTGACATTTATGTCGGCTACAGGGATTACCGTGGAAGCGCTTTTCTCACGCTCAGTATCCAAATTAATGAATTAATTAAGGAACCAGGAAGACACCACTCTTATACATGAAACCTACTATGCGTGTATTTTGCAAAACAAATGCTTAACATTGTTTGCACGGAAACTAATTTTATGTTATAAATTATTATACATTATAATCCACTCCACTTTACCTTTAAAACACAAGCCACCCTCGTTTAGCCACATTGGCAAACTGAATAGATCCCGAAGATACGTTGCGGCTATCTATCACGTCATTAAAAATTTTGGAATGCACGATATTTCCGGTGTAGGCGTTGTCGACCCTGTACTCCCTGTCGCTGAGGAACTTAATAGAATGCATCAAAGATCTACCATAAACCCATACGGAAGAGTAATACATTTAAATAAATGTAGGGAAATACATAATCTATTTAAATATATTCTGTAATATATGTATCAAATACATAAATTTAAAACACTTATATAAATATATTTATAAATAGACTATATGCCCAAAAGTATCCGGACACCCCTTGGTCTGGGGCTGTTTTTCATGATTTGGGCTAGTCCCCTTAGTTACAATGAAGGCAAATCTTAATGTCACAGCATGCAATCACATTCTAGACGATTCTGTGCTTCCCCAGGATTTTGGGGAAGGCCCTTTCCTGTTTCAGCATGACAGTGCCCCTGGGCACACAGCAAAGTCAATATAGAGATGGTTTTGTCGAGAACGGTGTGGAAGAACCTCACTATTGCTCTTCTGGCTGAATGGAAGCAAATCCCTGCAGAAATGCTCCAACAACTAAAGCCTTCCCCGAAGAGTGGAGGTTGTTAAAGCAGCAAAGGGCGGACTAACTCCATATTACTGGCCATGTATGATTTATACACACGCACGCACACACACACACACACACATTAAATTAAAATGCATGTACTGTATATATTTACATATATTTAATTTTTCCATATGGGGAGATTATGGATCTTTTTTCTTTTTTTTCTGTTTGGGGCTAAATGTGGGGCTCATACCAAGTGGAAATTCATAAGTAAACTCATATGCCTGTTTTATTATTTTCTTCCTGATAACAAGGTGATATGATGATGGTGACAATGATGATGATGATGATGATGATTGACTTAGGCATAGAATGCCTATGGATTGATGATGATGATTAACTTAGGCATAGAATGCCTATGGATATCTTGATGACTGACTATTTACAAGTTAAATCAAGGTGAGTAAACACCCACGCAAGGTAGCTTGCAGTCCTTTTGCTGTTTGCCAGATAGAATGTTTTCAATGCCATTAAAGGCACAGTTCCACATTTTTAAAAAGTATATACACACGAAACTGAAGCTACGCAGATAATAAGTTTATCATCCATTCACTGCAGAAAGCAAACAGAAGCTGTGGCTTCTGACACCAAAGCGGTGCACGTTCTGCAGTCACTCCCTGTGCGACGGCTTGTTTAGAAGTGGCCACCTAGATGCAAAAACAAGGATGCGTTCGCCTGGCACGTGCCCCGTTGTTGAGGCGAGCTCAGAACCACTTCAGAGGGATGTGAGCACAATGCCAGTAGCAGGTGGATTAAGGCGGCCTCCTGTCACTCTGAGTCACTCAGAGAGACGGGGAACACAGAGAAACCGCAGGCTGGTGAAAGCCATCGAAATGCAAGTGGAACAGATGCTAACAAAAACCCGAAAAAGTTACATCACATTACATTACATTACATTACATTACATTACAGGCATTTAGCAGACGCTCTTATCCAGAGCGACGTACAACAAGTGCATCAGTTCAAAAAAAAGTTGGTTGCAAGCTCAAGAAAATGGCAGAAATTACTTATTATTTTTTTTTCCCCAAAACTGCTGCTGTATTTCTTCGGTTTAATCGTTCCTTGACTTGTTTCAACAAAACTGCTTGGTGGTGCATGAATATTTGTCTCACCAGAAAGTATGGTCTGTTCTCGCAAAAACAACAGACCAGGAGTAAATGCAGTTTTTTTTTTTTGGCTGAGGCTTAAAGAAGAAATGCTCTAGAAATGTACCCCGCCCATCGCTGTCACTCATTCGCTGAGCGAATGCCTTAATTCCACAGTGAACCACAGTAATTATGCTAACCACTAGCAAAAAAAAAAATGGCAGCAAGGTAGTTGCAGCCGTTCGAAGAAGATTGTGCTCGGCTGTTGTTTCCTCTTTGCTGTATTCTTGAAATGGCTTCACCTGTTTTGCAGAGGCTACACCGCCCCCAACTCATGCTGCCAAAAGAAGAAAAAAAAAATGTAAAAAGTTTCACCAGAGAGGTCATTTCAGAGACTTGCACATCTTGGTGAAATTGCACCCACCTGTTTATTTGACTGTGGCCACTGCAGCAGGAGTGCCTGTCATGCTGATGGACAGCTGTGGATTTATTTAGCGACGTGAGGCATGCAAAAGTGAGAAAAATAAAGCCAAGAAGCAAAAATGCATCAATTACCCTGTCTGGCGTTCACCATTGGACATTGGACGTCTATGGTCCTTTGGTAGACTAGGGTCCAGGCTGGTAGTTAACTCAAGACGGTGTGCAGAAGTCTCAAAAGTTACAAAAAAGGGATTCTGACTTTACTAAAAATACGGGTTTTTTATTGTCTTTTTTTGTGTGTAACATAAAAAATGAAAGACTGGCGAATGCTTGAACAGGTGCAAGGGGAAATAGTTCGAGGCAGCCAGCTTCCTCACGCTGTTTTGTTTAGAGAGAATACGTTTCTGTTTCTCAGCAGCGCACGCTGGACTGCAGAGGCCTACTGCAGCACTCGTTCGGTTGCATTCCTCCTCTGCAGCGTTGCCTTCCCCTCGGCCCGAGCGATTCCTCCCGAAATTCGTTCTCGCCGCCTGGGCTCCGCGATGTTATCAGCGCTCGCTCGGGGCGGAAGCGCGGTCCGATGCCGAAATAAGAACCCCGTGCCCCGTGCGTGCGGCCCCCGTCCCGGACGGGGGGGGGGCTGGAGGGGAAGAGCATGCCTCTCGTTTTTGGGTCCCCGGGTCGCCTCTCGGCACGGCCCCAAGGCGGAGGGGGGCCCCGCCCGGGGCGTGTCCGCGCGATCAGCTGACACCCCGCTGCAGAATTTCACCCCTGGGTGAGCGCAGCCATTCCCCAGGGCCACGCCCACTTTTTACTTTTTTTTTTTTTTTCATTTTTGCAGTGATTCTGAAATAAGCAGCGTGGCCCAGCCATCAATAAAACAGGCACATGTTATTCAAATTTATCAAAACACTGAGCCAACTGAGAACAAAACAAGAAGAACATGGTAGCTATTCTTATTGGTGAAGTGCATTAGGCACACACACGCACATACCTGTGCTTTTTTTTTTTTTTGTTTGTTTTGTTTTGTTTTTTTTTTGGTTTTTTTTACGATGTGCCTGCAGGCACATTCTTGAGAGTTTTCTGGATGTTTGTACCTTGAACTTTTTTCTTCTTCTTTTTTTTTTTGCATTGATTTGTAGGGGATTGCTTTTGGCAGCCTGTTCTGAAACTCAGAACAGTAAATTTGCTCAATGAAATCCTACAGCCTTGTCTGTTAGGCTCTGATTTAACTCTCTAAAAACAGCTACATTCATCAAAGTTTCGCTCCTGTGTCAGACCACAGTGAATCATTTTCATCAAGAATGCTGTAGCTCATCAAATTATTATTTTTTTTCCAGAATATCAGGTTAAATAATGATTATTCTTTCTGCCAAAATAATTACAGCCATTACAGTTGGCATGGATCTGAGCTGCCCTCGTGGTGCCGCCAGTATGAATTAGGCTAATCTCACTAACACTGGTTCTGCAAATTGTGACACGTTCCTGAACTATGGCGCGCATTCTCGCCTCCTCCTCAGTTTACACAGACGCTTGAAACCGGCTCAGCGGAGGTGTCTTCCTCACCCAGAATGCTTTGTGCTCCGTTTCATATACGCCTCTACGAGAAGGTAAATATCACACCTCTTCTCTGCCACCGTGCGTGAATGCGCTTGTACTTCGTTGGCCCTTCCCCGGTCTGGTCCCTGTGTGTTCTCTGTCTGTAACTGTGCTCTTCGCCGCGTTTTACACCCTGCGTCAGAAGTTTATATTTGCACGTGTGTATCACATCTCTGCCTTGTGTTGTCAACATTTTTTTTGCCGCATTTAGCCTAAGTGAAGTTGTGTTGTCCACCGTTAACGTTTTTTTGAAATCGCCCGGCACACGGCAGAGTAGAACTTCAGCAGACACGGCAGAGCAACCAACATTATTATAGTTTTTTTTTTTTTGTTGTTTTTTTTTGTTGTTTTTTAACATGCAAGCCATTTCCACAACCAGATTTTTTTTTTTTTTTTCTTTCACTGAAGTGATTCACATTCAATACCTCGCTCAAGGGTTCAGCCGGCAGCACCCAGTGCCGGGAATCGAGCCGTTGCAGGCCTCATTGCCGTGCCGTGTTTGTGTGCCTGACGAAGAACGGCCTCGTCTTTATTTGTCCTTATTTGCATACGAGGGCATAAAAAACAAATCTCTTTCCCTGGTTTCCCTTCCTTGGCTGCGCCGCCTCCCTCGTGTTGCCGCTCGTCCTGTGACTCACGCCCCCAGAGGACAGAGCGGGAAACCGGTCGGGCCGCTTCGTCGCGGGTGCCCACCTCCTCCTCCGCAGATTCAGGCACGACGGGGACCTCGCCTGGGCCGCGCCCGTGGGACAGACCCCCCCCTCCTTAAGGGCGATGGCGGCCCCGTCGAAGGGGCGCGGCCGCCCCAGCTGTGCCTTTTGTTTTCTTTTGGGTGGGGTTGGGGGCCTCACCTGCTCTGCCCGACATCCCCCCCCCCCCGCCCCCCCCAAGCCAACCACTCCCCGGCCACGCCCACACCCACATTCTAATCCTCCAGCTCTAAAGGAGCATCAATCATTTGTTCCAGGTGGTTTTTTTTTCCTGTGGTTTTAAAAAAAAAACCTTTAACAGGGCATCCTCTCCCCCGCGGTGACAGCCGAGCCCGTCAGAGTGAGCGTGTCAGGGCAGGCCAGAGCGGCACGGTTCACACCGCAGCGCCGCCACCGCCGTCTGCAGCCCCGGCACGGCAGCGTGTGATTATCGCTTCTCTGAAGGGGGGGGGGGGGGGGTGACGCCTTTTCACCCCCGTAGCGCTGGGGGGGGGCGGGGCTGGGGGGGGCTGGGGGGGCTGGGGGGGGTGCGGGGGGGGCGCGGAGTTCTCCGGCGAATCTCAGCGTCTTCTTTCCTTTTCCTGACGGTGCTTTCATATCACCTGCTGTTGGCTAAAAGTGATTTAGCCAGACGATAAGCACTCTCCCATAATCCCTCTTTCTTTTACCTTCCTCAGTCACCCAGAAGCATTCAATCCATTTACATACTGCCTTTTAAGGACCCCAAAGGAGTTGGTGGGGGTGTGTATGTGGGTGTTGGGGGGGAGGGGGGGAAGCAACAATGCATGGAGCCCACCTGGGAGAAACAGAGCAGCCATTTCATGCCACAGAATTCACCAGGCATCTCACATGAGCTGAGGAGGGGAGGGGTGAGGGGTGAGGGGACAGAAGGGAAGGGAAGGGGAGGGGAGGGGAGGGGAGGGGGTGCTCATTTAGCCCCTCCCTCTTTGGAATTTGGCCGACGCTGAAAGTAAACTCTGCATAATTTAAAGGGCTGCAGCTGCCACCAGGACAGTTGCACTGGGACAAACTGCATGGCTTTCTTTGGGAGGCCGTCGTAAAAAAAAATAATAATAATTCTACTCGTATTTGGCACGTGCACAGGTAGACTCCAAGAAATGCTGAAGCATTTGAATCCGAGAGATTCATTTTCCCCTTGCTGTACTGTTTGGAATGCTTCTGACGCTCACCTGTAAGAGGTTCACCTGCGGGGGGGGGACACATGAGAACCTGTGTGGTGGATCCGATACGACAGGTGGTGGGCCTGCGTGATGCTGAACCTGATACAGGTGGGCGTAACTCTAGACCGTGCCTCAGGTCACCGATTGGTGGGGTACAAAGTGACTGCAATGTCCACTGCAGGAAATGCTCAATCACACTTACATGCTTAGTGCGATTAATTGAAAAAAAAAATATATATATAAGCTACAGGTGTTAAAGACGTCTGAACAGAATTATTGCAAATGCGTCACCCACTCTCCACTCTCCGTTGATTCCATATAGAACCCTCCACAAATACTGATACCTGCATATTCAATCTTTAAAATGTATCATTAATTAAATTCACAGTGTTTTCTGTTTAGCATATCTGTCATGATTGCCATTTGCAAGTCAATTTATCATACCTAAACTGCACTCAGAAATTCCAGCAAATATTCTCTTCTGAATTCCATGAATTTCCATTCCAGTTTAGAACTGGAAAATGAATTTTTTTGTATTCTAAAACATGTTTTAATGAAAACACATAATAGTAATAATAATAATAATAATAATAATAATAATAATACTAAACAGTATTTGTGCATTGTTCAACCAAACAAATGTGTGTGTGCATTTGCGTATTTGGAAGAGTGGACGGGTTTAACTGCGTGAGGTTGGCAGATTAAAATGTCACGCCTCGATTCAAAAACCTGCAGGAATTTAGCAGAGATAAATGAAGCGCTGACTCACGCAGAGAAGATTATTAAGAGCTGGCAGAGAGTTCGAATCTGTTATGAACAGAATCGTCGTTCCATAAATTTGTCTCCTGTCAGAGCCTGTGCCTTTGTTCTCAATAGGTAAATATAAAACATTATGACGGCGATGGTCACAAGAAAACGCACTAATAGTTTACGACAGACGGCGTGTCATTTTTTTCCACTCATCTTGCCTTTGTGTAACAAAACCGTGACGTGTCTTCTCAGGCATAATTATCACATATTCTAATGCATAACACATTGTCCTGATTACCGTGTGATATAATTTCCAACAGTCTGTTTGACTTCCCATGGCAGGTTTCGCACAACCCATCTCTTGGAGTGTTGAGAGAGGTCGTACAAAATTAGCGTCAGACTGTCACTGACGTGGGTGTGAGAACATGGCATGCATTTTCAGAAGAACAAGTGGAGAGCAAAGACATTTGTTTTACATACAAATATGACATGTAAGGCGAACACGCACAAAAGAAAATGTCTGTGTTCAGAAGTGACAGGATAAACGCATATGGCCCCCACACTGTACATTCTGTGGTATATTCAGCAAAGTTAGCTTGTTGACAGGCAGACAGACAGTACCGGGAGAAGAACTATGATCCAAGCACACCTGACTATTCGTTGTCAAGGAGAGCGACGCTTGTTTCCACAGAGACAGCCCTGCAAATAGAAAATGGACAGTTTAAAATCAGCTTCCGTAGATGAGGTACCGTGGCCCAATCACTGCATTGACTTTTGGTAAAATAAATACAGCTATACGTAGCAGAATTTTGGAACATGTATAGAGGTAGGATTATCACGGTGATCAGTAAATTTTGGTGAGAAAAAAGGCCAAAAAAAGACCATGTGATACTAATTTATACAAGCTTACTGCAATGTTTTGATTTCTTCACCATTTATATAGAGAAGATTTTTCGGGTACGTTGTGTAGAATGCGAGACGTCCAGGTGCGACGTGCTAAGCTGGAACGGCTGCAGGACAGAGCACTGGCGAGTCTTGACACACACACGAAGAGCCCCAGAAATGACCATGCTTTGTGAACTGACGTCTTGCAGCGCCCCCTGGTGGGGGGGGGGAGAGAGAAAGAGAGAGAGAGAGATGGAGGGAGGGAGAGAGAGAGACAGAGAGAGAAAGAGAGAGAGAGAGAGGTGTGTGTGTGTGTGTGTGTGTGGGGGGGGCGGGGGGGCGTTAAGGTGATCGAGAGGATTAATCTGAATGTGACATTCTGCGTTGAGCGGCCCTCGGCCTGACACTGGGCGCTGGTTTTTCTGGCATCCAGTTTTAGGTGCCACTCATGGACCCCAAAACCTTACAGTAAGCAATGCGGAAAATATAATACATTTTTGTGCACTTTGCCACTCTTAAATTCTTTTTAATAATATATATATATATATATATTCCAAAAAAACTAAATCGTTTTATTTTTTTTCATTGTGATTTTGTTGGGAAAAGACCTTTCATCGCGCTATTGCACTACTTATCCAGCAGAGGGCCGCAGAGGATCATTTGGATTTTTTATTTATTTTTTGTCACACAATTCTGTGATTAATATGGGGATAGCCGGTTTGCCTTCGGGACAGAAGCAATGAGATCAAAGGGAATCCCTGGCAATATAATTATACTGTATCGCGAAGAGAGCATCATCGTTTCATCGTGTTCCCCAAGGATATATCCTACTGCTTTGTATGCAAGCAAGCTCACAGTGCTCTCAAATATGTAGTAATTGTACTTTCTGGTGTTTTCTCTCCTCTGAAATATCAAGGCTATCAATTGTGCTCTATCGAATCAATTCTCAAATATTACATTTCCCTCACTGATCGAAAATTCTCTCGGGCATAAAATGTGGATTTCCTGCGTGACAATTGGGCACATTAACGACCGGAATATCAATTTTGAACCACCACTCCGATCTTTTTTCTGAAGATTGTGTTGAATGTTCACTCTACTGGGACGCCGTTGGGCATCGCTGTCACTGAGACAGTGGTCCTGGTCCTGGTCCTGGTCCTGTTAAGTTGCGATTAAAATTCTCTCCGTGCCACAACGTGTTTCGAAAACCTCCAAATCCTTCATAACCATAGATTAATACAATATCTTAAGCTGATCATTTAATACATTTTTGGGGATATCGCACTGTTGAAGGGAAAAAAAGACAACACAAAGACGGTCTTTGTTACTACTGGAGGACCATACCCCATTGTGCTTTGGTGGTGCAATCGTCTCGCGCGGTCCCTCCAATCAGAGCGCACTGGGTGACCAACGAGGGAGGGGCTTTGTGTTAGATGCTGCATGTAGGCGGCTGCTGGGTGTACTGAAGCACCGGACAAAAAGACAAGCTCTCACTGACACCGCTGTGCTCTGAGCAGCAAGCAATTTCTGCATTTTCGGAGATACATCTAAGGCTGCACTACGATAGAATGCAAACTGGATGAGATGGCATGCGTTGGCGCGACGCTGAACTATGACTGCCGCACCTGCAAGAGGTCTAAATTTATACAGGTGTGTTACCTGTAGCTCCCAACGACAGGAGGTCGGTTTTGCGGTGTCACTTTTGGACTCTCGGCGGAACAGTTTACACGTCGGTTTCTCTCACTCAGCGACTTGCTGATGTGTTAAGCAAATGGAAAGCAATGGTGACGAGGACAGCCGCGCGTGCATCTCCGTATCCGCACCTCACCGGGGATTGCAACGGTGTCTTATTTTGAACCCGCTGTCAACCTGAGAAGGAAGGTGTATTCAGCTCAATTCAAGGGGGACCGGGGAGAGCTTTCAAGCCGCTTCCTGGTCTATCAGAAAAGCTTATAATTTTCAAGCATAAAAATAGTTACAGTATATTTCGGCTGGGGTTTCTTCATGAAGAATTGACGCAGAGTGGCTACAGTAACGGAGTATAACGGAGAGGCTCCTGTATACAGCCGAATTAAGCACGATGGCTGTGGTCCGACTGGAAACAGAGGACCACCAGGAGAACGGCTTTGTGTCATCCGAACCGGCTTTTCCGAGGCAGCTATCGCAGATCGACGGCTCGGTGTTGCCATTTCTCGGAGGATTCGGGAGGTACCAGAAGCAGTTCATTTTGCTGACGTGGATCCCGGCTTTATTTATTGGATTTAGCCAGTTCTCTGATTATTTTCTACTAGGTCAGCCAAATAACACATGCGTGCACCCGCCCGTCACCCATGGGAATTGGACAGGAAGTTCCTTGTCGTTAAACGCTACAAATGGAAGCGCACCTGTGCCGTATTTTTACAGCGATGACACTCAGGGTGAAACCAATGATACCCTTTGCACGTGCAAGGAATGGAATTTCGAGCTGCAGACGGGACTGAAAGAAAATGTGGTTACCAAGGTAAGGTCTGTAGCCGGCGGTGTATAGAACCACGCTGTTGTCGCACCAGCCGTTCAGGCACACTTGTAGTGTGTAATTAGCTATACTGTCTGTTCAATTGAATGGTCGTGTCTGCTTCTGCTTCGCATGGTTACAAGAAGACGCGTTTTAGGACGCGGTACCTGCACCATTGACAGCGCAGCACGCTCATAATTATTACAACGCTGTTAGCCGCCCCTTCACGTGGTACGCGGGCGACGGGCAGAAATTCGTTTTTTGTTGTTGTTGTTGAAAATGTACTGTATAGGCATCTCTCTCGCTTGGGCAGCGTGTATTATGTTTGATGATACCAAAAACTCAATATATAGATTAAAAGGTACTCCGTATAATATTCATAGACGGCCACGAGGACACTAGCGAACCTTGTGTAATTAAATATGACAAAAGTGGATCACGGGTAGCAAATTATTTTACTGACTTTATGAATATGTGAGCCACTGGATCAGGTAACGCAGAGGCGCGAGGTACTGTGCAGTAATGTTATGCACGGAAGTGTTACCTGCTTCCCGCGTGCAAGTCAAGTAAAGGGAAACTGGTTTTGCTGAAACAGTCTCGCTGGATGAACGGAGTGCTACAATAGGGCCCATATTTACCAAGTTTTACATACAAGTTGGCTTTGTTTTTGGAGAAACTCAAACATGTTTTTCTTTTTATTTTATTTTTTTCATTGCCGTATTGGTGTCGTGGGAAAGAAAATTATCACTTGGTCCTCTCTTCACTTGGTGTTTGAATGTGGACTTGCACCATTTTGCATGGTCATTTTCATTTCAATCCAAAACCTAGATAAGCCTTTCAGATCTCTCACTCATAGGGAAAGTAATATGAGCTTACCACGATGACCTGCAGTTGAAGTCCTGCTATAAACACAGAAGAGCACAGCTCTGCCATTCAGGCCTCTATGGTTACACTGAGTAAGTGCCTCAATGTTCTGAGGCTGTGCTGGTCTCTATGGTTACACTGAGTAAGCGCCTCAAGCATTCTGAGGCTGTGCTGGTCTCTATGGTTACACTGAGTAAGCACCTCAACGTTCTGAGGCTGTGCTGGTCTCTATGGTTACACTGAGTAAGCGCCTCAATGCTCTGAGGCTGTGCTGGTCTCTATGGTTACACTGAGTAAGCGCCTCAATGCTCTGAGACTGTGCTGGTCTCTATGGTTACACTGAGTAAGCGCCTCAATGCTCTGAGACTGTGCTCGTCTCTATGGTTACACTGAGTAAGCGCCTCAACGTTCTGAGGCTGTGCTGGTCTCTATGGTTACACTGAGTAAGTTCCTCAATGTTCTGAGGCTGTGCTGGTCTCTACGGTTACACTGAGTAAGTTCCTCAATGTTCTGAGGCTGTGCTGGTCTCTATGGTTACACTGAGTAAGCGCCTCAATGTTCTGAGACTGTGCTCGTCTCTATGGTTACACTGAGTAAGTGCCTCAACGTTCTGAGACTGTGCTCGTCTCTATGGTTACACTGAGTAAGCGCCTCAATGCTCTGAGGCTGTGCTGGTCTCTATGGTTACACTGAGTAAGCACCTCAATGCTCTGAGACTGTGCTGGTCTCTATGGTTACACTGAGTAAGTTCCTCAATGCTCTGAGACTGTGCTGGTCTCTATGGTTACACTGAGTAAGCGCCTCAATGCTCTGAGGCTGTGCTGGTCTCTATGGTTACGCTGAGTAAGCGCCTCAACGTTCTGAGGCTGTGCTGGTCTCTATGGTTACACTGAGTAAGTTCCTCAACGTTCTGAGGCCGCTGGTGACAACCCTCTAGCTTGTTAATACACTTCATCCATAGGTCTGCAGTCCAGAGAAAAAAAGCATGTTTTGCATAAAGTTCCAGTTTTCTGATGCAAGGAAATCAGCCCTAGAAACAGTTTTGTGCTTTTCACACACCTGCGTATTTTTAGTTTAACGCTCCATTTTGAATGAGACTGATAGTTCACAGGGATTTCTGCTCTTTTGAATGAATTTGGCCTAACTGAATTGCGGCCTGAACATCAATTGCATCCCAAACCAGAATTATTTGATTACCCTGACACTGGCCACAAATAGAAAGCCACTTCAATTAATTGCAACTATAGTTCTTAGGATTTCCTGACCCGATTGTGGTCTATTAATTTTTTTCAAAGGAACCTCATGGTTCATAACATACTGGATTATGGTGTAACATGATCTGATTTCCCTTTCGCTATCCAGAAAAGGAAACTCATTCATTTAATTTAATAGCTGAAGGAATGATGGCCTTCTCCTGTTGTCAGAGTCAGGTCATCCTTTAATTATAATTGTTATTATACCTCTAGTTGTTATGACATTAAATCTGTGTAATTTATATACGGGGCATGAACTGGTTTCAACTGCCCTCTCGCCCCCTCCTGGCCCTGAGGAGGAAGTGCAGTGTTTCTCATCAGTGGCTGTGCGTATAGACACCACAGTATAGTCCGGCTATGGAACCTTCTCTGTATATAGGCCCCCTTCCTGATGTAGCACAGAACAGCGTGGATGTAGCTTTAGGCGCTTTTTAAATTATTGTTGTTATTATTATTATTTGTTGCATTTATTTAGCGCTTTTCTCACCGGCTGGTGACCGAAAGCGCTTTTTACGGCGATGAGCGGGAAACTCACCCCAACTGCCACCCGTGTGTGTAGCACACACCTGGGGGGTGAGGCCCGGCGGCCATTTTGCGCCAGGACGCTCGCCACCTCAGCCGAGGTGGAGAGGGAGGCGACGACAGTTTTTAAGCCACATAAAAAACTGGAGACGCTGGGGTCTCTCCGTGTTTATTTTTCTCAGAGGACATCCTGATGCCTCAGGGAGAGGGCCGCCGGCGTCTCATCGAGGCGTCTGTTTGCGCAGTCGGGGCGTGTTTGCGCAGTTGGGGCGCGTTTGCGAAGGAGGGCGCCTCGGGTTCGTCTCTGACTCAAGGGCGCAAGCGCAGGAGGCAGCGGCGCGGTCGCAGTTATGAACGCGAAAACTTCCGGGTTCCACGTGCAAAAAAAACAAAACAAAACAAAAACAAAACGTAGTTCCCACGCAACCCGTGTCCGAACATCAGATTATTTTCTGCTTAAGTAAGCGCATGCCCGCTCGCCCAGTGCCATTTACTGAGTGTGTCATGGGATATAGCCTACACTCGTATTGGAGTAAATGGTATTGTTTTCAGCTTAAGTGTTGGTGTTGGCTTTCTGTTGTCTTTCCATCTAAGAGTGGGCTGTGTTTCTTTTGAGTTTTCTCTGTAAATGCCACTTAAAAACAAAAAGAAGGTGGTGGTGGTTCTTCTTCTTCTTCTCCTCCTCCTCCTCCTCCTCCTCCTCCTCCTCCTGAGAGGCAGGTGCTTAGCCGCGTATCAGGCAGGCGGGCCTTGGATAGCTTCCCTGCGTGCGGATGATTGACGGGCCCTGTTTGCACAGAAGCGTCCTTTGGCCTTTACCGTGCGCAGGTTCTTTATGTGCTGTTTGTTTGCTTTTCTTGCACCCGGGGCCCGGATCATGGGAAGAGAGGGGGGGGTGGAAACGGATGCAGGCGGTCGGCTTTGGGTGGGAAGGCGTGACGCACGGGCCCACGCTCGTCAGGTGTGGGAGGGGGGGGGGGGGGGCGTGGCCTTTATTAGGGAGCCCTTCCTCACGCCCCACCGTTGGTTACGCCCTTTACCCCTTCAGCTTCGTCAAAATAAAGCGCTCAACCCTTTCTGACCTTGGTTTGTAATTTCCTTGGGAGTCACTCACTGGATCACTTAGTGTACTCAAAGTCAGTCCTCAAAGTCAGTAATGGTTTTCTCTTCTGCCTGATAGGTCAGTCCAGCAATGTCACCGATTACACTCGCTTGGAGTGTCAGGGTTAAAGCAGACCCTGAATAGAGGGGAAGAAGGAAAACCAGCCAGAGGGTTTCATATTTGAGTATCCCCACGCAAAATCAGCGCTCCTAGGATCTGGCTAAATTTTTAAACCCTGTGCGAAGTATTCGTTCGAATGTCGAATTGAATGCAGTTTCCTACTTAATGTAAAGAGAGGCGTTTAAGGTTTACTCTCATTCAGCCGGCTGGCATTTTAACTGCCTTAGAGCTGCTATCACGGGCTCGAACTCCCTTGTCGATCCTTTGTGGATTCGATCCAGCGTTTTTGGCGTCTGAGAGCTGTTCCGTCCGCCCACTCCGAGCGCTCACGTGTGAAATTCGTATCACAGCACGGTGGCGGGAGCGCAGAAGTACAGCCTGACGAAGGGAGCTTGGGTAGCCGTGTGGCTGGGACTGGAGGCGGCGATGAGCTTCGCAGCCGCACGGAAATGCGTCCTGCCGGGAGTTTAAACCGACTGTCGCCGTGACGCTTTGTCCTTAACGTCTGGCGAGCAATTCTGGCGGATTTATGTCAGCGTTCGTTAAAGGATTTTAAATTCTTCCCTGGCGCTTTTTTTTTTCTTTTCCCGTTTCCGTCCACCATCAGAAGACAAGACGACGCGTTTAACGGGCGAAGTGTCGCGGCGTTTTTCCGCCAAGTTAACTTAACGGTAAAAACTGCGTATGCGACCGCTGCGTGACCGCTGCTCATTGGCCGAGCGGCTGACCGGCCTACTCCTTCGCCACTGCCGATTGGCTCACAGACCAGCTCCCACGGCAAAGCGGTTTAACCGCGGGATGGGAACGTTCTGGAACAGAAAAGGCTTTTGGCGTACAGAAGAGGACAGCGGCGGCGGTCACGAGGAACTTGTTTACCTGCTGAAATATTGATGTGATGGATGAGGAGTGACAGGGCTCGCCCTTGCAGTGTTCTCACCCTCTTGGGGGGAGGACGGGGGCGGGGGCGGGGGGGGGGCGGGGGGGGGGCGGGGGGGGGGGGGGGGGGGGGGGGAAGACGCACAGCTACGGAGATTCTATTAGTGGAGCTTAACTGCCACGCGAGCATTCAGTGACCGGAATGAATAAGAATGGACATAATGAGCAGGAGATTGGGAGGGGGGGGGGAGGAGGGGGGGTTAAGGAGAAACTACTACAGTCGGGTTGGACGTTTTGCTGACTTCCTGATGTGAGACAATCGGCCTTAGCAGACAGCGTTATGTAAACAGACGTCCTGCTCCTGAACAGACGTCCTGCTCCTGAACAGACGTCCTGCTCCTGAACAGACGTCCTGCTCCTGAACAGACGTTCCGCGATCCGAGCGCTGGAATTGCTCATACCTCCGCGCAGCTGCAGTGCAGTTTCGTTATTGTTTCTCCCTCTTGTTGTTGTTGCCGTTTATTAGTCATTGCTTTCTGTGCCTGTATATTCACGCAGGCAAAATCTCATTCCAGTGAACTCCGCCAGTTACGGCAAACTTTCCAAACTTTCCCAAAAAATGCCCCAATGCCCTGAAATCTGAGTCCGGTGATGTTGCCTCAGTGACGCTGCCCCAGTGCTCCCCAGTGCAGGTACTTGGATGCACTGCAGTGCTGTTTTGCAGTGGGTAGTGTTCGAATGTGGAAGCAAGGCCTCTTGTTTCCAGAAAAAAAACTAGAAGGGCCCGGTCGTTGGATTGGATTCAGCAACACTGTCTGGCCCTGGGGTCTGACTTCCTGATGAATGACTATTGGTGGGGAGGGAGAAACATCATGTTCCTCTCCCCGTGTCATGGCAGATTTCTTTACCTGGTGTACCTTGGGGGGGGGGGGGGGGACAAAAAAAAAAAAAAGAACAACTGTGATCAGCAGAGATTTTCTGAAGGCACTACCCTGTTCTGCAGGTACTACCTTTCCAGTCTAAATGCAAATGTCAGGTTAGAAAGTGCTCTTTCCAAAAGCTAGTGTACTGTGGACTGGAACCACACAGTGCAACATGCGGGGCTGTTGGACCAAATTTGGGAAAGACATGGCATCGCAACACTCCGTAGGGTATTGTTAAAGTGAACCTGACCCTTTCGAGAGTAGGCTTTTTTTTTTTTGCAATGTTCTAAGTCAATGTTCTAGAACTCCATTGCTTTCAGCTACCAGGGGTGATGGTTTCTTCAGCCTTGGCATGTTGAGTGAAGAACATTCAAATCACGCACTTGTGATCTTATGCCATAAAGGGTTAAAGACAACATTCAGATTTATTAGAAGACATGATACGACCTGGCAAAATGAGACCTTATGGAAGATGATGAAGAAGCTCTTTTTAAAAAAAGCATTGAAATCTGGCTCAGAAAGTGATAATTATCATTTTTAAAGGACTAAGAAAAGGCTAAAGCCATAAGTGAATCGTGGTGAAATGGCAAACTGATTTCAAAGGAACATTGATAATCTCACAGGTTAAGGACCTAAGAATATTTCTGAATATCAGTTTAGAGTACAAGCTAATTTAAAAAGGAAAGGTTAAAAGCAGGAGTATATTTCAGTCACACAGTCACAGTCATGTTTGAAGTCAATTGAAGTAGTTTGTCAAGTTTAAGGTTTTTTGAAAATTATTTAAACTGTAAGGTGCAAAATATCTGAAACCCAACTTTAAAGGGCATCACATCACAAGAGCAGAGGTGATAGCTATATTTATTTCTAATTAGGAGACAGCTGAGGTATGAAGGAAATGGACCAATTATTGTTTTATAAATAAATATATACCAGTGGATCAATCTACGCAGATGTAATGAAGTCAACCCAGACCATTTATATAGCAGACAATGATGGGTTAATGATTTAGCTCAAAGCGCAAAGCCCTACGGTAAACTGTGTCCAAGGCATTTAAATTAGAGGAGGAAGCATTTTCGTTTCATTCTCTAAAGATTTATTACCCTTTTGCTCAGATGGCAATAGCAGACACACTAGATCCTCATTTAGAGGGAGTCGTACACCTCCATAGCATTGCACTTCATTTGGTAAATCTGCTTTGTCTCGCAAGGCTATCGCTTAATGGGATAGTCTCCCCAGTGACATCTAGACACGCTGCAATGTTAACGCATTCAGCCAATCGACTGAAGCTTGGATAAAGGCACGTCAGAGCTGCCAACATTAGAATATGTTTTAAAATAATATCTGTTTACTCCTGTATTTTTATATTTACGTCTATTCTTACTTTTATGTATCGTATGGAAATTTGTTTTTTGGTCCAGACAATATTAACATATCAACTTCTTTTTGTACTTGATTTTTGTTTTGTTTTGTTTTTGTTTGTGTGTATTGTGTTACGACAATGCCAAGGGACCTTCAGGTGGAAATTATCTGTAGCTAACTCGGGTGCGATGCATCGTATTTCACCTTGTGACATTCATTACACATGGCCCCTGTGAAATAAAAGAATATAAATAGCCTGAGA
This sequence comes from Anguilla anguilla, assembly GCF_013347855.1. Lineage (NCBI taxonomy): Eukaryota > Metazoa > Chordata > Actinopteri > Anguilliformes > Anguillidae > Anguilla > Anguilla anguilla. The sequence continues at coordinate 64,782,684 of NC_049204.1, forward strand.
TTAATATGAAAGTAGTCAGGGTGGTATGGGGGGGTGGGGGGGGGGGGCGTATGGGGGGGATTCAGTCTTGGGAAGTCTGGGATTCCCTTGCGTATGCGTTGGCACCGATGTGGGTTCAGGGAAATGGGCAAACTCACGACTGGCGTCCCCCGAGGCTATAGAGCAGAATTTTTTTTTAAATGTGCAAACGCAGTGAATAATAAGCTTCAAAAGGGAAATATTCTGCCCGGTAAAAGCGTGACTCAGAGCTGACTGATGTGCAGTTTCCTGTGTGAATCGGTAAGCAGCACGGATTTCTTAGCCCTGTTGTTGCAGTTTCACTCTTCAGATCGTGCAGCGGGAATCGCTGCTTTCTCTGCTCCTACTGCAGCGCTCGGATGGCATGTTTTTAGCTGCGAACGCAGCTCTATAGCTCTGTCTGTCGGTTGGCCGGTTGGTTGGTCGGTTGGTTGGTCGGTTGGTCAACAAAAGTGTCCCACCCCGTAGCGGCCACAGTTTTCGCCCCAGGAGGCTGAAATTTGGCGTGGACGTTGGCCATGACCGGAAGGTAGAGCTGAGTAACTTTCAGGCCGATTGACCGAGAGGGGGCGTGGCGATGGGCGTGGCCTATCACGAAAAGGCGCATAACTCCTGAATGGATTCATAGATTTGCACAAGATTTTGTGAAAAGGTTGGCCATGAGCCAAAGAAGAGGTCACGTGTTTGTGTGAGGGTGTGTGTGCGTGGATGCATGCACACATGGATGCATGCGCGTGTGTAGTCGCAGCTGTTGCGGATTCGCGCGTGTCCCAGTACTAGCAACAGCAAGCAACGTCGCAGTATTGATCGACACATTTGGCCGAGCACCATTACTAACTGACAGAATTCGGCAGATGAATTTTAATTGATGTCCACCACTTAGGATTTCGACTTCCCGACAGTATTTCCTGGAAAACCATTGGCTGTTTTTTTGTATGTGTGTTTGTGATTATGTGTAGAATATCTGCAAACTTCAGTTTAACATTTAATTGGATGGGTTTTGATTAAAATGAGACGAATAGGCCCAGACAATTAACCGTTACATCATCAGAAAGGCCTCTGATTGTTCTTCCACCAATTGTTATTCCACCATAGTGTTGAAGCACTCTCAGAAATAACGGCACAGGAGGTACATTTTTGTTCTTTAAAGAACACATTTCCCAAATGTACCCTGAAAGTAACATAAAGTTCAGTTTCGGGCATCAATAATTTCCTTTTACAATAATTTCCTTTTATAAGCAAAAAAAAAATGGTGCAAATGAATTATGTTCTGTTGGCTAGGTGTGCAGATTTATGTGCCTATAGGGCACCACCTCAGTGACAAGAGTTTGTACCTTTTATTTAAAGCACTTTTTCGCACCTTTTTCTCTGAGAGTGAAACACAGGTGTGTTTCACTTGATGCTTTGCTTCATCTGAGAGACTGACAGATACCGATGGGATTTTTATTTACCCGTGCAGAGTTCATAGTGTGCAGGAACAGAAACCCACCACACACGCGCGTCAAGCTCTGGCCCGTCTTTTAAGAACCGCAAACTGCAGCCACAGCCTTTTTGTGATTGAGGGCCCCTGGGGGCCTTTTGATCGACGGTTGTCCGGTCACATTAGACCGCGCTGCGTCCACGTCCGCGCGCAGGCCGCCGTTCTTCGAGATGAAAAGGCCTTAATCCCTCCTCGCCGGGTGGAGACGCTCTGGTCTTTGTTACGGCCCCCAACCCCAGGCGTGGCGAATTCACGGCTCGGGTCGGCTCCTCAGAAAAGCCAATTAAAGACGTAGAACTCCGTTACGTAAGCAGTCCTCCAGGAGGAGGAGGAGGAGGAGGAGGAGCAGGGGCAGGAGGAGGAGGAGGAGGAGGAGCAGGAGGAGGGGGAGGAGCAGGAGGAGCAGGAGGAGCAGGAGGAGAAGGAGGAGGAGGAGGAGACGGCGGGTTTTCTTCCTTCCTGTAAATCTTCTTCAGCAGCAGTCAGGCTGCCGTGACGGAAAAAGCGGACGCTCTCTCAGAGACCAAAACAGCGGGTAGAGCTCCATGAACCGCCAATCCCAGCGTCCCCTGGGCTGAACACAGGCAGCCGGCCACGAGGCCCGTTAGGAGCTCCACTCTTTAAAAAGTTGGGGGGGGGGGGAGCCAAAGACCGTTGAGACTCCGTTTGTTGCCGTGGCAATCGTAGCTACCCTCCTCACCGCCAGCTCTCGCATAATTAAGCCGATTCATATTTCATACTTCAAACTGCAACATCCTCTTAGGCTGAGTCAACCACCTGGGTCATTTTGGGGCCTGTTTTCTGCTCTTATTAGTTTCAGAATTCTAATCCTGAAACCATTGTTTATTGCCTTGGAAACTTGGTAGTGAGGAAGCCATGCTGGATTTTTTTATGATGGGGGGGGGGGAGGGGGTCAACGGGTTCTTATGTCGACTGGAAGTAGTAAATATGTGTAAAGTTGATTTAATAGAGAGTGCTTTTCGCTTTTCGGTGCAGTTTCACCCTTTTGATGTAGACCCGTTCCGTATTGCCCGTTTAATCTCCTTAAAAGGCCTGCCCTTCACTTTATTTTTTTACACAAAGCACTTTCCAAATCACTTTGGGGGAGGGGGGCGGGGAGTTAACTTTTTTTATTCAGTTGGCGCGTATCCTAACCTCCCTTTCTGCCGCTGTGCTTTGGCCTCCCCCCCCGGTGATTTTGCTAATGGAACGCAGTCGGTGTATATAAAAGCGGGACTGAGTCCGGAGGAGCTGCACCGCGCGCGTTCGAAACCCTGCCGTCTCTGTCGTCAGAGAGTTCCGGAAGCCCGCAGTGCGTTCCGTCCGAAGCCAGGCGGAGGACGTTTCCGATGCCCTCGTGCGCTGGCGTTACTGCCCGTCCAACTTAAAGCAGGGGTAAAATTTTGAAACTGGACGGTAGGACTGTACACCTCACTCACTCACAGCAGAGGCTGAAGCAGCTGTTGTTTTTTTGTTTTTTTTTTACCCCTTTTTTGCGCTGATGGTCATTCGGTGTCTGGCCTGCAGGACGGCCTTCTGGACCTTTCCACCTCAGTGTGCTGTTCCCAGCTCCTTCCCCGCTCTTCTCAGTTCTTTCTCGCGCGGACATTTTGTCCGTTTGTTCCGACAGCTGTTGCCACGGCGGGGTTCCAGGCTGCTGCAAACACTACAGTCATCTGGACAGACACTTAACCCAACTATTATGCTGAGATTTCATGATGCCTGTTATGCTTTTGGGGTCAAATTGACCCCAACAGTTTAAACCGACACAAAATTATTGTAATGGAAAACTTTGTGTGTGGCCTTGTTAATGTCTCCAAAATGACTAGCTTCTATCCATAAATATTTGAAATTTGTGAGAAACTTAATTTGTGAGAAACACTAACTGAGGTTAGTGAATGTTTGTATTGGAAAGTGCCTCCATAATCCCCCACAAAAAAATCAGAGATAAATAAAGGTTGTGTATTTTCTCACGTTTTATCCAGCTACAGGGCCTGGGGGGGTCATAATGACCACCCACCACACCTTGGTTAGTAGCCTACAGGACCTTTGAAAACATACAGTGGCATCATGTTTACTATATTATACCTATATTATACCAGTCAGACGGTATCAAGATGAAAAAATAAGGTTAACTGGTTCATAAGAGACACTGAATGTGGTCAAATTTGCCACAAATATGAGGGTTAATCAAGAAGGCTCATTTGGTGAGGTTTTAAAACTTTTACTGTTGGTTTTAATTTCTACTGTGCTGCATGATCAGAATCCCTTTTTTGTGTACTGGTGGGCTCGTAAATGCAGCTCTTGATCGACCGTTAGTCATCCCACCCAAGCTGATATTTCATTATCCGCGTGTGGTGACTGGAGTTCCCGTAACAGAGACCAACAATTCGGAAAGCCTATTTTGAAAGGGCGCTTTATTTTCATCTGTTCACAGTCACATACGTGACTCATTCTCTATTCCTGAAGCGCGGAACAGAATCCCCCGTTGGACACCGCTCGTGCACAATTCGCCAGCACTATAATGGGCGGCGGAGAGATAGAGAGAGAGAAAAGCCAACGCGGGCTCTTCCTCGCACGGGAATGTGCCGTGCGAAACACTCGAATCTGTGTTTGTGGCGCGCGCCCGCGAGGAATTCTGCGGCGAGCGAGTGTTCCGCTCCCTGTCCGCGCGGGCTGCGTTTGTCACAAAGTTCGCGGTGTTGCTTGCTCGACAAGAGCCGCCTGTTCCTTGCTGCGGCTGCCCGGCGGGCGGGCGGGCGGGCTGGCAGGCAGACACGCGTGAACTCGGCGGGGCTCTGCTCAGGCACGGCTAGCGTGCATATGCGCTTCAGCACCCTGTACGCAGACGTCACAAGCAATGTTGTTTACGTTCAAATTTAGCAACCATCTCAAAATAGTAAACATGCCAGAGGAAAAAAAAAAAAAAAAACATCTAGCAGCCTACGCTTAAAGGGTGGACTGCACATCCTTGCATCATTCGTGTTTTCCTCATTTATGTACTTAATTACCATAATGCTATGAATTAATTACCGTTATATGGTGCACAGCACGAAACCTTGGTGGCTTACCTGGCCTGCATCTGAAATATTTTAAATTCACTGCTGCTATAGTGTATTGTAATGGTGGGGGGACTGGACTTGTGACCTAAAGGGGGCAGGTCAGTTCCCAGGTAGATCACTGCTGTTGTACCCTTAGCCTAAAGTTCATGTTCAGCTGTATAAATTGATGCTGTGTATGAATGTAAAAGTTGTGTAACTCCCACTCGATACAAGTATAAAAGTGTCTGCTAAATGCCTGTAATGCATTACATATTTACTTTTGATGGAGTTCTTGCTCACGAGTGTGATGGGACTTTTAATCACAGTCTCTCTCTTTCTCTCTCTCTCTCCCCCCCCCCTCCCCCCTCTCTCACTCTGCAGTGGCACTTGGTATGCGATTCCTCGTGGAAAGTTCACATAGCAAAATTCTCCCTCCTGGTGGGGTCCATTTTTGGATACTTGGTGATGGGGGTTCTGGCCGACTGGTAAGTGGTCTCCTCGTACGTGTCTGCTGTGCTGCACACTCTCTGCTGTCCTACATAGTCTCTCTCGGCTGCAGGCAAGTAATGGGCCTGTTCTTGTCATTAAATATTACTGTGTGTTTTATGCACTTTTGTTTATCTTTGTGCGTAAATCCAGACTAAGTGAGTGGGCTGCTGCAGAAATCGAACTGTGTGTGTGTGTGTGCGCGCGCGCGTGCCTGTGTGTGTGTGTGTGCGTGCACGCGTGCCTGTGTGTGTGTGTGTGTGTGTGTGTGTGTGTGTGTGTGCGTGTGTGTGCGTGTGTGTGCGTGTGTGTGCGCAGTGTCTTGTGTCGGCATGATTTTGGAGCCATACAGTGCTGCTCCACTGGTCACCCCTGCCGCCATTTTATGGTCATAAAGCATGCATCAGAACACTGCACTGACTGTCTGTCTGACTGTCCTACATTTTCTCATAATGTGTCCATTGTTTGTGGTGGTAAGTATGTGTGCGTATATGTGCGTGCGCGCGTGTTTGTGAATGTGTGTGTGTGTCTGCGTGTGTGTGCATGTGTGCGTATATGTATACGTGTGTGTGTGTGTGCATGTGTGTTTGTGTGTGTGTGTTGCTTGTGTGTGTGTATGTGCGTCTGTGCATGTGTGTTTGTGTGTGCATGTGTGTGTGTGTGTCGCGTGTGTATGTGTGTATATGTGCGTGTCGCGTGTGTATATGTGTGTGTCGCGTGTGTATATGTGCGTGTCGCGTGTGTGTGTGTGTATGTGCGTGTCGCGTGTGTGTATGTGCGTGTCGCGTGTGTGTATGTGCGTGTCGCGTGTGTGTATGTGCGTGCCGCGTGTGTGTATGTGCGTGCCGCGTGTGTATGTGTGTGTGTATGTGCGTGTCGCGTGTGTATGTGCGTGTCGCGTGTGTGTATGTGCGTGCCGCGTGTGTATGTGTGTGTGTATGTGCGTGTCGCGTGTGTGTGTGTGTGTATATGTGCGTGTCGCGTGTGTATGTGTGTGTGTGTGTGTGTGTGTATATGTGTGTCGCGTGTGTGTATATGTGTGTGTGTATGTGTGTGTATATGTGCGTGTCGCGTGTGTATGTGTGTGTGTATATGTGTGTGTCGCGTGTGTGTATATGTGTGTATATGTGCGTGTCGCGTGTGTATGTGTGTGTGTGTATATGTGTGTGTCGCGTGTGTGTATGTGTGTGTATATGTGCGTGTCGCGTGTGTATGTGTGTGTGTGTGTATGTGTGTGTCGCGTGTGTGTATATGTGTGTGTGTATGTGTGTGTATATGTGCGTGTCGCGTGTGTATGTGTGTGTGTGTGTGTGTGTCGCGTGTGTGTATATGTGTGTGTGTATGTGTGTGTATATGTGCGTGTCGCGTGTGTATGTGTGTATGTGTGTGTGTGTGTGTATATGTGCGTGTCGCGTGTGAGTTTTCGGTAACGGCCTGTCCTCTGTCCCCGTTGCAGGTTTGGACGCCACCCCGTGCTCATCGTCTCGGTGCTGTTCATGCTGGTGTTCGGGCTGTCCGTGGCCTTCTCCGTCAACGCCCCCATGTTCAGCACCCTGCGCTTCTTCGAGGGGTTCTGCCTGTCTGGGATCACGCTTTCCCTGTATGTACTGAGTAAGTAACCCCCCCCTGCCTGTCCCCCTCTGTGTGGCGTGCGGAAACACTGCCCCCCCTGGTGGCCGCTGGCTGTGCGGAGGCCTGACCACACTCCTGGGATATTTTTTTGGCTGGACCGCAACAGCGGGGCCAGCCCTACAAACGCAAATGTCTGTGACTGAGTGAGTGATGAAGTTACACCATTGGTCGGCCGAGTTGTGACGTTACACCATTGGTCGGCCGGATCACGTGTGTTAGGTCCAGCCATATGCTAGGTTTCCTAGTCTTGTTAAAGCTGATCTGATTTACAGACAGTAGAGACTAGACTCTGAACAGGTATTCTGTCGGGGGTGGGGGTGGGGGTGGGGACAGCGGCTCGGTGCTCTGCACGCCATTGGCTGACAGGAGATGGCACCTCTGCCCGCTGAGGGTACATTATCGGCGAAACCCTTGGGTGTGGTCCCGACACGCTATTTAACATTTCCGTGTTTATCTGTTCCGCCTGGCTGTACCTGGTCTGTTTGAACTGTTTATTCACTGTTTACTCAGCAATAATTTCCTTGAAATTCTGCGTCATCACCTGTTGACTTTTTGGGCCGTTTTGTTTGGTGTCGGATTTCGAAATTCTTGCTCGTTTCTCGGCTGTTGTCACACTGTGTGAGGAGACTTAGCAGAAGTGGACCATGTTTTGAGTCTTATTTAAGTTCCTGATCCATAGTGTGTGTGTGTGTATGTGTGTCTGTGCATCTATGTTCATGCATACGTGTGTGGGTGTGTGTGTGTGTGTGTGCCCATGTGCATGTGTGTGTGTGTGTGTGTCCGTGTTTCTGTTCGTGTGTTTGTGTGTGTGCACGTGTGTGTGCATGCGTGCATGTGCATTTGTGTGTGTGTGTATCCGTGTTTGTGTCTGTGTGTCCGTGTGTGTGTGCATGCGTGCATGTGCATTTGTGTGTGTGTGTGCGTCTGTGTGAATGAGAGCCATCTGACAGCATGTGTTGTGGGAGGCTGTCGGGAGTGCAGGCAGATTTCACAGCTATTTGCAGTCGTTTATCTTGGCTGTTTAGACCTTTCATGGCTGGAGCCTGAAATGACCAATTTGTCCTTGTAGACGAAAATAATGAACCATCAAAGTAATCAGGCCTCTCCGGATGAGGCTTTTCATAATCTAAAATAAGGACTTTGGGGGAAATGTTCTGGTACGAAGATCACAAAGAGGGTCTTACAGAGTGAGAGAGGGCAGCTGAGGGATGGGCGTTCGGGCCCCTCTGGTCCGACTCCATTGTTGATGTCAAAATAAATTCGCCTCTAGCCTCTAGGTCGAAAAAAGGTTGTATTCCCAGTGTAATTATGGGTAGGGGAGTGTTGCTGTTTTGTAACGAGCTGCAGTCCTCAGTCCCTGCTCTTCTGAACGGCGATGGTCTTCCGTTGCGATTGTGAGGTCATTGTGCTGTGGTCTCCGTGGCGATGTCAGAACGTTAGGTTTTTTTTGGGTTTTTTTTGGAAGCTGCAGTGTTGTGAATGGGGTTATATTTCTGCCTGAGCAGGTGAAGGACCACCCCCCCCCCCCACCCCCGCAGGATTTACCCGTGTGTACCAAACACCAAGTAAATGTCACGGACGGGATTGAGCACGGCAGGTATTTTTATTATCGTGAAAATTTTGGCGGAGGAAAAATTGTCAGGATGGAACAGCTCGGTTTTAACCAGTTCCTGGCTCCGTACCACCACTGAGGAGTACGGAATGGGCCTTTTTTTACGGATAATGTACAGGTTTCAGGGCTGACATTTTGCATGTGGATTCATGGCAACTGAAATTCTGTCTGCTTGGTGACATTGACCCTTTCAGGGCAGTTGTGTGCACATTTTAAAACCTGCCTGGCATTTTTCGAGACAGTACTTAAAAGCACTCAAAACTACAATAACTGAAACTCTGGGACCTCTCCCTTAAAAGCCAGGCTTTGCTGCTTTACTTTCTCTCTCTCACTCACTCTCTCTTGTCTGCTCCAAATCAGGGGAGAGAAAAGAAAAAAAGGACTCGAGCTTGGCAGGCAGAGAAAGGTTTCAGTACATCATACATACACATGCACATGCACATACACATGCGCACAGACACATAAACACGTACACACACACGTGCACACGCGCACACCCTCTCCTTCTCTCCCTCCCATCTTGCTGGCCTGTCTCCTTTGGAATTTCCTGTTCCTCCGCTTGCTGAGGCTCTTGTTGTCCCCCTGTGATATATAAAACTAATAACTTTATGGCATGTCTCTGACACAATGAGCAGTTGATTTATTTGTTCTTCGCCCTGTCTGTATAGTGCAGTAGCGGATTGGTTGTGCGTGGGTGTGGGTGTGTGTGCATGTGTGCGTGCGTGTGTGTGTGTTTGCGTGTGTGTAGGTGTTTGTGCATGTGTGTGTGTGTGTGCTTGTGTGTGTGTGTACGTGTGTGTCCTTATGCGTGTGTGTGTGAGTATGAGAGAGAGAGACAGAGAAAGAGAATGAGGCGTCTCCTACTGAGCCAAGAAATCTGACCCTCATTCCAAACACCTAAGGGCTTTTCTTAACGAACGAGCGCGTTTCAATCCCAAGATTAATTCCCTCGATTACGGCCGTGACCTCACCGCAGCGCTCGGGTTCGACCCCTCGCCCCAAATGTCACGGGCCGCTTCGCCCGGTAACCGCTTTTCCTGGAAGCGGGTCTCGTACCTGTCCTTGCGGTCGGCGGGGGCGTCCGGTGAAACCGGTCCTTTCGGTAATAAATATTTATCGTCCCGTAGGAAGTCAAGGGCAGCCAATGGGGCGGGGGGGGGGGCGGGGGGAGTGTCTGTGGTGTCCTTGTCAGTGTAATTTACACCTAATGGCCCACCTTCAAAGCTATTCTGACCCGTTGAACGCTGTGAGGTCTCTGGAAATAGAAGCGTGACCATTAGTGCCCCCCACCGCCCCACGGCCCCCACCCCTTTTTAACGGTTTAAGGGAGGACAGGTTAGACCCCCCCCCCCCCCGGTGTGGACGCTCCCCTGGCCTGTCTGGTTTCAGGCGTGCCGAGCCTCGCGTTAGCGGAGCGGTGACTCACTGGAAGGCGGAGCTCCACCGCTTGGCCTTCGCCGTGCCTCGGCCTGCGAGCTGGAGTCCGGCTGCAGGCCGCGTGCTTTACTCAGGAACCGCCTGGCTCGGTGCACACGGGACCGAGGAGCGCCCCCTAGTGTTATTGATTACGTTACTTCAGCTGTCAACATTCTGGGGGGGGGGGTCTTGACATCATCTCTGTTGATTTTTGCTGGTGCTGGCAACCCCGCTTTTCCGAGCCTGTGGGTTTGTCAGGAGTTTTGGAGTAGTGAGTGCAGGGTAGTCCTTTAAACTTCATCTCTCACGCAGAGGACTGGGATCCCTGAGAACTCTTCCTGTAACAGACCTGGGTCAAATACGCATGTGTTTCGGATTAAAATACTTTTCTACGCTTTTACTGGTCTGGTCTGGTGTATTGGAACCAATGAAATACTCTCAAAAAGTGCAGAGCCCCGCCTTCTGGTCATATTGGCAGGCTCAATTACACCAGGCAAGATCAATGGAGCACAGAAAAGTGAGTGATGCTTTTTTTAAGTACCTCAGTGTCAGCACGGTGTGAGACCGGGGCCCAGACGACAGGGTGAACGGGTGCGGGAGCTCTTAAAGGGCCGGGTCTTGTAAATAATGTTTTTTTTCTGACGGCGGTGTTGAGCGGGAGAGGAGTCGCTCGGCCCCGTGTGTCTCTCTTCGGTTGGCGCGGTGCCGCGGGGTCCCATTTTTAAAACGCCGTCGCAGCGGCGGCGCGGGCTGTGGAACACGGCGTGCCCGACTTTACGGGACACGGGGACCGGCGACCTGCGGGAACGACGTGATTAAGAAGCGATGCAGCGCCAGGAGAGGCCGGGGGGGGGGGGGGGGGGGGGTATAGAGAGAGGGGGGGGGGGGGAGAGGGGGTATAGAGAGAGGGAGGGGGGGGGGAGACGAGGAGGAAGGGGGTATAGAGAGAGATAGAGAGGGGGAGGGAGGGGGGCAAGGGGAGAGAGAGAGGTGGGAGTGAGGGAGTGTGAAGGAGGAAGGAGAGAGGGGGGAAGAGAGGGAGGGAGAAAAGGGGAGAGGGAGGGCAAGAGAGAGATTGTTATGCTGTGGCAATATGCATTTTTAAATATGTCACACCAATAAAGCATTTTTAATTTGCTAGAAAATTTGAGCGAGCAGGAGAGAGAACAGGTGGAATAGGAGAGTGAGAGAGAGAGAGAGAGAGAGGAGGAAGGAAATGAAGTGGAAGAAAGACAGGGAGGCTGGGAGTGGTCGCTGGTTCAGTGATCAGCGGAGCTATTTTGGAGAGTCTGCCCGTTGTGTGCATGTGCATTTGTTTGTCATGTTTGCACATGTGACCATGCGATGTATTTGAATATTAGATACGTGTGTAAATGCATATGCTCATATGGTGGAACGCTGGCCCATCTGTGCATGCACGTGTGTGCATTGGTTTGCATGTACGAGCGCACGCATGTAGGCACACATCCGTGTAACCGCGCGTGCCTGGAACAATGTTGCCAGATTGGGTGGGAATCTTCCCTTTTTTGTATGTTATTGTAAGGGCGGAGTGAAACTCCCCGCTTTGGGCGGGTTCACGGTTTTCAAATCTGGCAACCACGGCCTGGAAGTCCGCGAAGCCTCCGCCCTCATCGTCACGCGTAGCCGAGCTGTGGCATGCACAGGAGCGCCAGTGGACGGGGAAGATGAAGCGCTCGATAGCGCTCAATAGCTCTCCATAGCGCTCGATAGCTCTCCATAGCGCTCGATAGCGCTCGATAGCTCTCGATAGCGCTCAATAGCTCTCAATAGCGCTCGATTGCTCTCGATAGCGCTCGATAGCTCTCGATAGCGCTCGGTTGCTCTCGATAGCTCTCGATAGCGCTCGATAGCGCTCGATTGCTCTCGATAGCGCTCCATAGCTCTCCATAGCGCTCGATAGCTCTCCATAGCGCTCAATAGCTCTCGATAGCGCTCGATTGCTCTCGATAGCGCTCGATAGCTCTCGATAGCGCTCGGTTGCTCTCGATAGCGCTCGATAGCTCTCGATAGCGCTCGATAGCGCTCGATTGCTCTCGATAGCGCTCCATAGCTCTCCATAGTGCTCGATAGCTCTCGATAGCGCTCGATAGCGCTCGGTTGCTCTCGATAGCGCTTGGTTGCTCTCGATAGCGCTCGATAGCTCTCGATAGCGCTCGCGCGGCACTGACGCGTGTTTTCTCCCGCGTGCCACGCCGCGGTCTCGCTTCCTCGCGCGTGTGCTATTGGGGCCCGCTGCCTTCTGGGAAATCATCTGACGTGCCTCAGGCTGCTTACACTGTAAGCCTTTACTGCACTACACTCATTATTCATAAAGCCTGGGACTTACTTTTAATAAAGCATTTTTATTTTCACTCTTGCCAGAAACCCTGCCAAGGAAATAAAATAAAATTAGGCATTTTTTAAAATGTAATGTTCTGTTATTTTTCAATTATTAGCCAGTAGAGGACATTACCACTGCTTTCGCACCCCTTTGTAAGACCAAAAGAAGGACTGATCCAGGATGGTTTTCCCAGGAATACCGTGTGTGTGTGCGTGCGCGTATGTGTGTGTGTGTGTGTGTGTGCGTGCGCGTATGTGTGAGCGTGTGTGTGTGTGTGTGTGTGTGCGTGCGCGTATGTGTGAGCGTGCATGTGTGCGTGTGTGCGTGTGTGTGTGCGCGCGTGCGCGTATGTGTGAGTGTGTATGTGTGTGTGTGTGCGTGCGCGTATGTGTGAGCATGCATGTGTGCATGTGTGTATGTGTGTGTGTGTTTGTGTGCCTGTGCATGTGCATGAGCATGTGCTTGTATGTGTGTGTGCGCGTGCGTGTGCGTACGTACATACAGGCATGCATGTGTGTGAATGCGTGTGTGCGTGCGTTCGTAACCTGTGTGTTGGCAGAGTGTGAGCAAAGGACACGGTCTGTGTCGTGTAGAAACACAGCTGAAGCTGCAGAAATGCATCGATCAGGGCCGTGGGGGGGGGGGAGTGACCTCTGGTGACCCCTCCCTCCCAACGTGCAGGACCTGGGAGTCAGGCATTACTTGCCCTCAGTCTTGGCTGTCAATCAAAACCAAGATTGTGTGTTTTTTTGAACGCTAAGTTTGGCAAGTTCAACAATGCCTAAAGCTAACACATGTTTATTGAATGCAGGCCATTCTTTTTCCCACATTTGTATGGAAAGCTGGTGTGCGTGTGTGCATGTGCATGTGCATATGAGGTCATTGTTGCATGCCAGTTGCTTAAGTTATTCCTCCAGGGCCCTCCCACAGTAAGTCTGTTACTTTTGTGTGACCTCACCATAAAAACCAAATGTATATTATGTAAATAGAATGACCAATGTGCCGATATTTAAAATGAACAGCAGGCTCCACCCACCCATTCAGAATTGGGCCTGCCAGTAAAAAAATAAATAAAACAGCTCTTATAAAAATCAAAATTTGAATTTTGGTCAGAGAAATCGCAGCACTGTGTGCACAGGCATTCCCTGAGCACGTGCACGGAGGTGTCCAGCATGCCCAGGAGGAGGCTGGGACAGCTTGTACCCGCACAGATAGTCGCTTTACAGCCCAAGACATTACAAACTCTCGCCTTCTTCTCAGTCTTACCATTGTCGTAATTATGTAAGGAATGCAGTTTAGCTCAGACCAACCGTAATTACGTGAAGCCGCGGTTTGTAGCTCACGCGGTTCTGTCGGCTCGTGTAGCAGAACGGCCCCCCTCCACACCACTGCTGTGGGAGATGAAAGGATTAAGGCTGATTACGGATAACTACAGTACATATTTACTCAGGTCTGAAACGCAAGCGTATTCTTGCGGGAGCCAATTAAAGCGAAAGTGGAGAGAAAATTCGGATACTGATACGGTTCTGGTACAGTAGTCTGCCTGTGTTGGGCAGACCAGGGGGGGGAAAAAATCACATCATTCGTTTTTTTTCTTTTTTTTTTTTTCGTGCTTGTTCAAACCTCCTGAGACCTGGCTTGAAAAAAAATAAAAGCTTGTTTCCCCCCCCCCCCCCCCCCACACACACAATACAAGTGTCATGGATGACAAAAACATGTTGCAGTCAAATAATTTTTTATTTTTTCGATGTCCCCTGTAGTGTCGGTTTCAGCATAGAATAGAATACATGGCTCTTGACATTAAGACCAGTCTCGTGTCCCCTACAGGGGACAGAAATTCATTGTCAGGTTTCAGGAGGATTTACGTGTGTAACCACACAGACATTTTCCTCACATCAGTATAAATAGCCTGAATAAACTGGCAGGTGGTGCTGTCTGAGTTTGTAGGTGTAGTGTCGCGCTCTCTCTCCCTCTCCCTCTCCCTCTCTCTCTCTCTCTCTCTCTCTCTCTCTGTCCTGCTACCTCTTTCCCACTCTTTCTCTCTTCTCTCCCACACCCTCTCTGTCTCTACCCCTGGTCCCTTTCTCTCTCCCCCCTCTCTCCCTTTCTCTCTTTCTCTCTCCCTCTCTCCCACACTTTCTCTCCCCCCACCCACACAATCTCTCTCAACCCTACACTCTCTCCCTTTCTCCCTCTCTCCCTTTCTCCCACACTTTCTCTCCCCCCGCCCACACAGTCTCTCTCAACCCCGCTCCCCCTCCCTGTCTCTCTCTCTCTCCCTCTCACTTTTTACCTCCCCCCCCGCCACTTTCTCTCTCTGTCTCTACTCCCCTCCTCTCCCCCTTTCCCTCCATCCTCGTAATAATGACGGGATCTTTTCCCGCCGGCTGTGTCGCTGATTTTAAGCAGCCGTGGCACAGCAGGCGACCCCCCCCCCCCCCCCCCCGCCGCCGCCAGACCGTGGGGTGGTGTGCTCGCGGGCGCAGGTGGAGGCACGGGCGCGGTCGCGGGCGGGGCGCTTGGGTTTCGCGTGACCACGGCGTGGCCCGTGGCGTGCTCTGAGAGAACGCACACACCGGGAACTCAGCGGGCCTGCTTCCCACCGGCCTCCTGTGGCTCCGTTAGGGGGGGGGGGGGGCGCGGTGGGCGGGGGGGGGTGGTGTGCCCGGTGGAATCAGCCTCTTCACACATGCTCCCTGAGGATGGGAGGAGCCCCAAATGAGGGGTGTTTGTTCTGGCCTCCGAACCCCAGATGAGGGGTGTGTATTCTGGCCTTTCGAACCCCAGATGAGGGGTGTGTATTCTGGCCTGTGTGCTGTTCCCTGTACTCCAGATTCCTCAGTGGCTCCCCTGATCCCCTTATTCTGCCTTTCGCTCTCTCTCTCTCTCTCTCTCTTTCTCACTGGCCCCTTCACGTATTCTTTCTTTTTCTCTCTCTCTCTTTCTCTCTACCCCCTTCACGTATTCTTTCTTTCGCTCTCTCTCTCTTTCCCTTTCGGATGACGTTGCAGGTGTAGGGGTGTGAGGAGGTTGTGTGCCCAGTTGCTCCTGCACCTTCCTTTTGCCGCAACGCAAATTGAGGTGAAAACGACACTTGCGTGATGGTAAACGGGCCTCTGTGCTCGTCTTGGTAATATCATTTGGCGCTGTGTTTCTGAGAGTAACGCTGATGCTCTCCACTTCGGTACGTCTGCTGAGTGACTGTGATGTGATGATGCAGCGTTCCCGGGTCAGGTGTCTCTACAGCAGCAGACCTGGGCTCTGATTGGGAGACAGGGAGCCCGGCAGCGGGTTGGAGCCGTTTCCTAGGTAACGGCAGAAATGTTCTATTCCTGCTGGGATGAACCTCTGCAGGGTTCTTCAGCAACGCTCCACATATTCTCATCATACTTAAACTCCTCTTCTCCTGTGTTTTTCATTTT
>NC_049204.1:64798231-64803231 GCF_013347855.1 Anguilla anguilla
AATGAATATGTTAATGCACCGCTCTCCTGATAGAGGGCGCTGTGCTTCGGCTTGGCCCAGTCATGCAGATCCAACAGCCCTCACAGAAATCCAGCATACACAACATATGGCCAAATTACATTTCAATACATTGTTTTTATAAATACAGTAATGTTATGTTCTGTAAATTTATTTATTAATTTTATTCTTGAAGTAAGCGTGATTTGCGGCGTCTTACCGCACATTCGTTCACGCGTGGGGGAATATTGACTCGGACGGCGCTGACGGGGCTGGTGTCGAGCGGTCGATTGACCTTGCCCGCGTCTGAGAGCGGAGTTTCGCGGTCCCCGCTCTGCTGATCGATGCCTGGCCGTGAGACCGTGCCGGCGGCACAGGTCCGGCAATCGAGCGGCGAGCGCGTTCTCAAGGGCGGCGGTGCCATCGCGCGGTAGGCATTGATCGCGATGGGAGTTTTCCGTGGGTGTTCAGCTCTGATTGGTCCCGAGTGATAGACGTGTGTGTGTGTGTGTGAGCGTGGCTGGTTCCTGTTCAGTGCGTGAATGTGGGTGTTGACATATCTTGTATATAGCGATGCGTAAGATAGTTACATCTTGTCAAGAAAGCTGTTGAAAGCGTGTATAATGACATGGGACATACATACAATGGCTTGTGAAAGTATTCAGACCCCTGGACAGATTTCTATTTGATATTGTCATTCAAAACCCACGTGCTCAAACTGAAAGAATTTGAAGGTGATATTAGTTATGTGACAGCAATATTTTAAGAGAAGTAGAACTGGAAAAATGTTTTATCTATATCTGTCTGTCTGTCAGTCAGCATACTGTACATGACACTGTTGTCCTCTCCTTCACATCTCTCTCTCCTCCCTCTTTCTCCCTGTCTCTCTGTCTCCCCCTCTCTCTCGCACCCTCTCCCCCCTCTCCCCTCTCTCCTTGTCTTTCTTTCTTCCCCCCTCTCCCTGCCGCCCTCCCCCCCCCTCTCTCTCTCTCCCCCTCTCTCTTCCCCCCCTCTCTCTCTCTCTCCTCCCCCCCTCTCTCTCTCCCCCCCCCCTTCCCCCCATCCCCAGGGATCGAGCTGTGCCTGCCAGGTTGGCGGTTCTCCATGACGATGGTGGCGAACTTTGTGGTGATGGGCGGGCAGCTCCTGATGCCCGGGCTGGCGTCGCTGTGCAGAGACTGGCAGGTGCTGCAGGTCGTCATCATCTGCCCCTTCATCCTCATGCTGTCCTACGTCTGGTGAGCAGGGCCGCGAGCGCCATCCCACAATCCCCTGGGGCACACAGGAAGAGCGCTCGCAGCATCAGGGCGTGCCTGGCAATAAGCCGATCAATCAGTCAGTCAGTCAGTCAGTCAGTCAGTCAGTCAGTCAGTCAGTCAGTCAGTCATTCAATCAGTCAGTCAGTCAATCAGTTGTTCATTCAGTCAATCAGTCCATCAGTCAGTCAGTCAGTCAGTCATCAACCAGTCATTCAGTCAGTCAGTCAGTCAATCAGTCATTCAGTCAGTCATTCAGTCATTCAGTCCATCAGTCAGTCAGTCAGTCAGTCATCAACCAGTCAGTCAGTCAGTCATTCAGTGCATCAGTCAGTCATTGCTTTTCAGTAATAAATATTTATTATGTATTATACATGTGTTGATTCAAATTTAGGAATATTTCAAGTGGTTCTTAAAGAAGGTGGTAAAAAATGTATTTGCCGAAATAGTTTAGCACGAAAGGAACAGCAGCCGTGCTCGAGCAGCAGAAAATAAATCGGCTAAAACGATAGAAGGAAATTAAATGAGGGGGTGGACTCTGCTTGACCCATCACGCAGTGCAGTTTTTATAGTAACCTCAATTTCATTGTGTTAATATTAGCACCGTACCCTCGGATTCCCTGTTGCACTCGATGCAGCGCTCAACATCGTGCTGTTGATTTGTGTAGCGTCTCCGGCTGCTCTGTGTTAGGCCGCTGATGGCTCGGTGTTAATGCGTGTGCTTTTGTGAGTCGCTGCGGATAAGACGCGTCTGCTTAAGGGCTTAATGCGGAAGTACGTGTGTACTCAAGAAGTATCAAGTCATTTGCTTTTGAGGCAGGGGGCGAAAAAATAAACGCTAAATACCTCATTATGGTGAGGAGAACAGGGGCTGGAGAGATTCCCTGCAAGCCCAGTGACGGTAGCCAAAAATAAGCCTTCTGGTGGAAATCCTCTTTATCTGCTGTGCAGAAACAGACGCATGGCCCGGGCCTGCTGAGCCTCCTCTGGCTCTTAGCGAAGTCTGCTCCCCGCCCCCTGCCCAGCTCCTGCCGTTTACCGCACGCACCGATGAGTGTAAATGCGACGGCAGTGAATGAATTAACCATTGCGTTTATATAGCACTTTTTCCAACACTCAAAGTGCTTTACAGTGACGACTCGTGGAAACTCTCCTCACCCACCACCAATGTGTAGCACCCACCTTGGGTGATGCACGGCAGCCATTTTGCACCAGAACGCTCACCACACGTTAGCCAAGGTGGAGAGGGAGGGAAAATGTTTTAGCCAATTAAATCAGGGGATGATTAGGTGGCAAGTTTGAGAGAGCCAGGTTGGAATTCAGCCAGGACACCAGGGGCGGTGTGTAAATGCAGCGGTTGTGTGTAAATGCGACGGGTCGTGTGTAAATGCGACGGATCGTGTGTAAATGCGACGGGTCGTGTGTAAATGCAGCGGTTGTGTGTAAATGCGACGGGTCGTGTGTAAATGCGACGGATCGTGTGTAAATGCGACGGGTCGTGTGTAAATGCGACGGATCGTGTGTAAATGCGACGGGTCGTGTGTAAATGCGACGGATCGTGTGTAAATGCGACGGGTCGTGTGTAAATGCGACTGATTGTGTATAAATGCGACGGATCGTGTGTAAATGCGACTGATTGTGTGTAAATGCGACGGATTGTGTGTAAATGCGACGGATTGTGTGTAAATGCGACGGATTGTGTGTAAATGCGACGGATTGTGTGTAAATGCGACGGATCGTGTGTAAATGCGACGGATCGTGTGTAAATGCGACGGGTTGTGTGTAAATGCGACGGATCATGTGTAAATGCGACGGGTTGTGTGTAAATGCGACGGATCGTGTGTAAATGCGACGGATCGTGTGTAAATGCGACGGGTTGTGTGTCTGCAGGGTTTTTCCGGAATCCCTACGTTGGCTTCTGTCCACTCAGCACTACGGCAGGTCCAAGGGGCTCATGCACCAAATCGCCCGAAAGAACGGTGTGGACGTCGAGCTGGACCCCAGCGGAATCCTGTCAGGTAAGAGACAGAAAACTGTATCATGATAAGCGTGTATTTCAGTTATGTAGGCTTACAATCAATCTTGAAGCGCTTAACAGCACAGCTCTAAAATAATTAAATAAATAAAATTACAAACGGGGAATACGTTTCAGCCCATCAGAAAAACCATAACGGCAAAATCTGCAAATGGCTTCGCACTTGAATTAATACACGGCTAGTTAAAAATGCATATTATGTTCCACACAAACTGGACTGAATTTTTGTGTGGGGGTTTTCCTTCGTGCTTTGTTCTGGGGCAGTTTTGGCGGCCCGGGGGGGGCTCGCGGTTCGCGTTTTTACGAAACGAGGAGGAGCGCGTGAGGTCAGGGACAGGAGGCGAGCCCGGCCCTGACCCTGTTTTTTTAGGAGCGGCCCAAGCGGTGATTGGCCATTAGTGCCGAATGCTCAGCCAGTCCATCTTCCCGCTCTCATTACTCCCCCCACCCCCCTCCCCCCCGTGTGTGGGCGTCACCCGCCTCTCTCTTTATCTCTCTCTCTCTTTGTCTCTCTGTTTTTGTCTCGCTCTGTCTCTTCTCTCTCTATTTTTATCTCTGTGTCTGTCGCTCTCTCTCTCTCTCTCACACGCACACACACACACACACACACACGCACTTCACATTTGCTTAATTGGCGTAGGTTTTTGCACTTGTGTTGTCAAAGCCTCATCTTAAAAACACAGTTAAACTGAACAAAAGTTTATATATTCACGTTAAACCAATAATGGAAAGTAGGCCAACTGGGCCTGCTTTTTTTCCCCTCTCTCCATCTCTCCTTCTTTTTGTCCCATCCCATCTCACTCTCCCCCTCTGTCTTTCTCTCTCTCTCTCTGTCCCATCCCATCTCTCTCTCCCCCTGTCTTTCTCTCTCTCTGTCCCATCCCATCTCGCTCTCCCCCTCTGTCTTTCTCTCTCTCTCTGTCCCATCCCATCTCTCTCTCCCCCTGTCTTTCTCTCTCTCTCTGTCTCATCCCATCTCTCTCTCCCCCTGTCTTTCTCTCTCTCTCTGTCCCATCCCATCTCTCTCCCCCTCTGTCTTTCTCTCTCTCTCTCTCTGTCCCATCCCAGCTCTCTCTCCCGCTGTCTTTCTCTCTCCCTGTCCCATCCCATCTCTCTCTCTCTCTCTCTCTCTCTCTCTCTCTCTCTCTCTCTCTGTCTCTCTCTCTCTCTCCGTCCTTTTGTTGTGTGCGTGGTGTGCGCTGCCCGCCCGTCCTTCATTGTGAATTCCGCCCTCGCTTCCCTGGGCTGAGCGTGGTTACCCCGAGATCCATGTAAAATGCATGAGGTGAACGACTCGGTTATGAAATGTAGAAACTCGCTCAGGGGCCCCTCCCTCAAGCGCTCGTGCTAAAGTACCCCCCCCCCCCCCCACCCCCACCCCTCCTGCCCCTCCCCCCCACGACACCCGCAGTCGTGACGGATGGAGAGGGAGAGAAGCATGGGGAGAGAGGAGGAGGAGGAGGAGGAGGAGGAGGAGGAGGAGGAAAGAATTATGAGAAAAGTTTGGGGGCTTTGCTTTTTTAGAGCAGGGGATCTGAAGCTATGTCTTGGGACCCCCTGCGTGTTCCGGGACCCCCTGTGTGTGTGTGCCGGGACCCCCCCCCCCCCCCCCCCCCCCCCCCCCCCCCTCCGTGTGACCCCCTGCTGGTTTTTGGTTCAGCAGCCACAGCTGCAATACCAGACTTGTAACGAGCTGTTTATTGTACTGCAAT